>NW_027137838.1:227573-418206 GCF_000149305.1 Rhizopus delemar RA 99-880
GATTAGATGATCAGCTGAAATGACTAAACAAGATATTTTTACAAAAGACGAATATTTAGCGTCTCAAAAGCTACATGAAATAGATAATGAAACCGATGATATAAAAAAAAGAAAGGTTGACAATAGAGAAGTTGGATCAAATAATCTTACGGAAGTTAGATTAAATAAAGAAAAAATGAGTGGAGTAGGCGATGAGAAGAGTGACGAAAGAGTTAAAAAGAGAAAGAATAAAACGGATATTACTATGCTGAATAACGATATGAAGAAGAGCAAGTTAAATCTTATTTCTGATACCCAAATCAACAAAGGCATACATAATCCATCATCTGATGATCATGAGCCTCAGACAATCCTAGAGAAGACTATCTTGAAGAAAAGTGGACGTCAGGTATTAAATCCTCGAGCAACCATAGCAAATGGTGATTTTTTTGCAATCTTTCAAAACAAAGAGGGTGAATATACAACGTTAATGAACAACAACAATGACTATGTTAATGGTTCCGATATTATACTACTAAAAGAAAAAGATATAAAGTCAAAAACACTGGCCAATCAGGAAGTTGCCAATTCTTCAAAAAGGCACACGAACAGAGGATCAACCGAAAATGAATCGACGACAATTGGTATGGAAAAAAGTACAATACCAAGAAAAGAGGAAAACTTAAAGGAAGAAAGCTGCCAAAGATTTGAAAGCCATCATAAAGGCACTTGGGAGACAAATCCTATCTCACAAGCAACAATTTTCGAAATCGAAGCAGCAAAAGATTTACAAAGGAAGAAACGAGCTAAATATATACCAAAGAAAGAACGAAGATTAAGCGTGAGCTCTGGTATAAGCTCATTGTCCGATACTGATAACGATACAGACTTTGAAGATGAAGAGATCCGTGTTAAAAGCGATTCGTACAATGAATTAGCCTTCCAGTCGAATCTTGACAACAACCCAGAGTTAGAATTTACTGCTGAGGAAATTCAAGTTTCTGAAGGTGTTTTTTATAACAACAGTATGGCTTTTAATCAGTTTTCTTTACCGCAACCTTTAGATTCTAAAAATTTAACAAATAAGCAACGAGAAAAGATGAGATTAGAGCGGTAAAAAAAAATATCTTTTCATCTGTGCACATCATGTACATATTAACCTTAATTTGTAGCGAGATACAAAAACTAGGATTGGTAAAACAAGCTATTAAGAAAAACCCTGGATATGGTAAACGTTGTCTCAGGTCTTCCGACTCAAAGAAATCATAGTTAGTACTTTTATTAAAAAAATGAATATACATCTTTATACCACACCATCTTCTTCCTCTTATACATAAACAAACAGATAAAAAACAATTAATTTCATTCACACCTTTTTTGTACCCTTTTTAATTTATTTTCAATAACTTACTCCTACATTTAATGCTTTGAACGATTGCGATTGTAAGGGCATGTAGTTTATAATAAAAAAGGATCTAGGCACGACATGTTAGAGGCGATAGATGCCATTCTCGATCGAATTAAGAAAACAGCATTAAGCTTGAAAAGGGAACTTTTTAGAAGAACAATGCTTATCATGGCGATGTCATAACGTTAAAGCTAGTAGGTACAGAGCATACATACTGAAACGATAAATCAAACAAGCATAAATATTTTCTGAGATTTGAAAATAAAATCAAGACAAAATAAAAGAGCAATGTAAAAAAGACATGAGAATTGGTAAATAAAACAGTAGTGGGGGGATATGAGGAATTGTTTCCAAAGGACGAATGGCTGTATTAGTCTTTTATTCCAATGTCAATAGGGTATTATAATTAATCTCCAAATATTTGTAAAGACATGTTTTGCATTCTATAATAGATGAATAAAGCACAATAATTTTAATACGAGAATAATTTATATAGAAAAGGGGAGGGTGAATATGATGTGAGAATTCTTCTTTCTAGGCCACAGCATATATAATATATTTATAATATGTACACAAATAATAAAGTTGCAGAGAAGAGAGAGAGAGAGAGAGAGAAAGGGAAATTTTAGGAGATTTCACGACCCCACTCGTCAAAGTTTATCATAAAAAATGGATGCCTTAGAGCTTCTCTTGCCGATATTCTCTTGCTAGGGTCATAAACTAGCATTTTTGATAAAAGATCAAGAAATTGAATTCTGGCATTTGAAGTAGTGAATAGTGTATTATTAGGTGGGCAGATGATATCCTAATAAACAAGATAAGAAAGTTGTTTGGCTTGGTTTGATATAATTTACCTTCAGCAATCTTAAGGCATGAACATATTTTTTGCTTTGTTTAGAGGTATCAGTAGTAGGGTATTTTAATTTGCCATTTTCAAAATGTTTCTTTGCATCCTTACTAAGAAAGAGAAAGATGAGTGATATAAGAGCATTAGATAATAGTTCTTTACCTCGCCAATTTGATTAAATCATGCGGTATTTTATCAAGCACGACTTCCATCATTGCCAAATGTTCAAGGTCATCGTGGGTTTGAAATAAAGCATCACCGGTAAGAAATTCTACCAAAATACATCCAATGGACCAAATATCGCAAGGATAGGACCAGCCCAAGCCTAAAATGATCTCTGGAGCTCTGTAATGTCTTGTAGACACCACGGCTGAATGATAATCTTGTTCAAATGTAGCAGAACCAAAGTCAATCAATCGAATATCAGTATTTACTAATATTTTTGATTTAGGATCTTGTCCTACAATCTATAAGGTAAAATAATAAAGTTTAGTTCTTTGTGTATATGTTATTCATGAAATCACAATTTACATTGCTAGCTTGAGTGTAGTCATTATTGACCAGTAATATATTCTCTGGTTTTAAATCAGTGTGAATAAGTTTTAATTCATGTACAACTGTTTATCTTGTTAGTCAACTTGTGTATTAACATAGGAATCTGACTTACATGCAACACTCGTTAAAATTTGTTTTGCAAATTGTTGAATATGATGAAGGGGGAAAGGTCTAAAATCATTCGACTTCAAAAAATCAAAGACAGATTGACCTAGTAATTCAAATACCATGCAAATATGGTTGTGATAATCAAACCATTCCATTAAATGTATACATTTGCTAAGCATAATAAATAAATATTTGATGCTTATAAAAACACTAAACACTTACTTACTTTAGATTAATTGGATCGTGCTCCTTTAAACTGTTTAGTACTCTAATCTCGATTTTACTTGCATCTCTATATTTTGGTATGGCTCTTATAATCTTGATCGCACAGAATGTTCTCTTTACTCTATCGTAACATTCTACCACTTTACCAAATGTACCCTGTCCCAATAATTTCATCATTTTATCTGCAATAACAACACTTGTTAAAAAAGAATATTCTTTTTTTGGTAATAACTTACATCGTGGAGTAAGTGATTCATTTGGTTTGATTATATAATAACCATCCTTATCATCGCAAGCCTTTTTTTAATAAGGATAAATTAGTTTCTATTCTGACCATCATTTTTTTTATTATTAAATTTACCTGTGTTATAATAGGTGCTTTGGTAGGAATTGGTTTATGTAAAATGGGTCGTAATAAATTGGCTGAATGATAAAACAAGATTTTTTTTAAAGAGAGTCGCTTTTTATGCATATTTTGTTTACCTTGAGTAATCCTTGGTACTGCAGTAACATTAGTTTTTCTCTTTTTATTAGTTACAGAAGGTAAAGTAAGATTTTCTTGTACAGCAGCTCTTGTACGTTTCGAGCGCGTGGACGCTGCTGGGGGACCTGGTGATAGAACTTCTACTCGATAATTCGATTTGTTGTTGACTTCTTCTGACGGTGGAGGAGTGTCTTCGATGACTATGATTTCTTTAGGTTTACCATTCTTGTAGAAATCAGCTTTCCAGTGATCATTTTGTTGCTGTTGACTCATCTAAAAAAAAAAAAAAAAAAAAAAAAAAAAAGTTAGAGATGCTACACATACGCGCACACACACACACCGACCATTCTTTAATAGTTTTTATTTTAGTGTTATTCTTACTTTTTTATAAAAAAGAGAGATTACTTTTATGCTGATACAAATAAAGGAGAATTTTGGAAGTATGTATTATTTTTAATAAAAGAGAGAGAGAGAGAAATAGAGAAAAAAGGATGGGGTACTTTTTTTTTTATAATAAATGAATAAAAAATTATTTTACACTTATTTTTTTTTTTCCTTCAAAAAATATGTATAAAAACAATTGTTTTTTTTATAGTCCTTTATTTCTTTAAATAACGTTATCTTTGGGAGATATTTAAAGTATTCAAAATCATTAACTTATTTAAAAAGCATCTCTAACTTATACACATTATTATCAGGTGGGATATGACATTAGTTTTAAAATGGATTTTTACGTGGTCCAAGCAATATCTGACTAACAAAAAAAAAAAAGTTTTTATGTTGTACGAATAAAGTGAAAACAATGATAAATATTAATTGTCTCTAGAAAAATATGCATGATGGGTGTTATACCATTTACCCTGCATTATATACAATGCGTTTCTGAGCCGTTTTTATGGCTGTAATTTAGTATTCACGTGTGAAGTACGTGTTGTAAAGGACTAATTTATATATCCTCTTATCTACTCGAATTCTTCGTCCTCTGAAGATTACGCAACAAGTAAACATAACCATCGAAGAGTATTTATTAACAGATTTATTCTTGATGGAAAATCAGAAAGATAGTATTAAAATATTATAGAGTGAAACATAATGTTGTTTTGGTATTGAAGCATGAATTGAAAATAGACACAATATAGTCTGAATGTATTCCCTATCATCTCTATAAGTCATAAAATCATATATATTGGAATTACATACGAAAAACGCATGATTTTAGAGAACAAGATTGTATTCATACACATTCTGTAGAAGGAAAAAGAAACTAAAAAAAAATTAGCCAATATTCATGGTAAATTCTTTAAAAAGCAACAGAAATATGAAAGCTTTCTTGTTATTTCAATATAAAACCTATAGCTGTCAAAAATAAACTAGACATCCTCTGAGGGTCAGACAGGGTTGAACTCGATGTTGAAAACAACTTTTTAAGCTTTGTCATACCTTGATCTTCAAATGATGTCTCCTTTGATGCGTGCTTTATTTCTTTGTTCGACTCCTAGCAACCTGTTTTTTTTTTTTTTTTTTTTTTTTTTTTTTTTTTTTTTTTTTTTTTTTTTTCTGTATACAATTTTCCAAAAAAAATCAAATTTTACTAGTAATAAGCCTCCTCTATCTATATTAATGAATCTTTTCGATTAGAGTATCAAAACTTCTTTTTTGTTTACAGATTAAATGGCCTGAGTGCAGAGTCAAAAATTTTGTTCCACTCCAAGGTAATGCTTTAATAACTTTTGATTATCTGGGCGGCTTAAAAAAAAGAAAGCATCTTACAGGTTACTGGTGTGTTAAGGGTGTCTTTGTTTTGCTAATTGATACTAGAGTGGCAAGGGGAAGAGTAAATTGATGAAAACAAATTGCCACTCCAAATACATATATGTCCTAATAGATGTAGCTGTATAATTGATTAATATAAACCATTCTAAGCAGTGTCTAGAGTTATATAAATGGTATTATTACCAGAAGCATCTGTTCAAATAGCCATTGAGCTGATTCATTATTCGATAAAAACAATTAGCGGACTATAACAGTTTCTGAGGCTTTGCATGTTCTGAGCCACTAATGGGTTTTGTGTATTTTTTAAGTAATTTGTATGATTCATTATATGTAATATTATTTTCATAAATTTAGGTTGGCTTTTATTTATATATAATCCACTGATCACAAGCAATGCTGTTATATTGATGTATATAAGGGATAGTAAAGCATATACAAAGTAATGATGGTATATGAATATATTATCAAGAAGTAAAACAATAACCATCATAGAATAAAAGCATAAATACCAAAATCAGTAGAATTCAGAACAGCAACAGCAATGTAACAAAAAAATTACGACGCTACTAAAAGTTGCTCGGTCAATACCATATAAACTACCTTTTAAAAAAACTACTTGTTGTAATATTAATACCTGAAAGGACTTTCTAATGGTACTAAAAACATACGAGCTCCATTTATATTATGTAGGGTGAATTATCAATTAAAAGAAAACGGAATATATTCAAATATGCTTTACAAACTCTTGCGCCGTTTAATTCCCCTAATTATCAGTTTGAGCTTCTCAGCATAATCATGTAAACAAATAACAGCACGTACTAATAGTAAAAACAAATAGAGCAACTCTAACTGGCAATAGCATCCAAAAAAAAAAGAATGTATGAAAGCGACAGACAGACATTTTATTTTTCAAGCTTCTATTGTAACAAATCAAATTATTTTGGTTGTTTTTTAAAAATAAAAGATACGATTTTTGGATGTATGTGTATGACATCTCCAAGTATGAAATAGATGAATGTAAAAATGAAAGAAAAGGAAGGATGATCTTCTTGAATTTGGACACTGATTGCTCTTTAATAATATGGGCATCTTTCGTTTCTGTTAGTGTCTTTAATGTGTTGAGCTCCCAGTTTCAAGGAAAGAGTATACATTATAGAAAGTATGAAAACATGATATAAAGAGCGATCCAAAAAGTTATCAATCCTATAAGTTTATTTTTATCTCCTTTTGTTAATCTATTGATGGTTTTGTTAAACGACACATCAGTAAGTAATAATACCTAAGCTTTGTAAATTAAACTCTTTCATCGTCATCAAATACCAGGAAAGAAAAGAAACTTGCTTCTCCTGAGATGACAGAGAAAGAGATGAGGTTGTTCTCCTTTTTTTAAAGAGCATAAAATGATCTAGGATGACAATTTGTGATATTTTTAGTAAAATTAAATCTCTTTTCCCAAGATATTTGATTGATTAAATAGTGGAGAAGCTATAGCAACTATAGACAAGGTAATTGGTACAAGCTAAAAATTTATATAATATCTTGTTAAATTTATTCATGTCTATTTGTGGTACTGTACTATAAAATATTGCTATCCAATAAGCTTAATCTTTGGAGCCCATCGAAATATATATGTATAAATAATGCGTGTAGCTTATTTTTTATTTATAGAAAGAAAAAAGAAGAGAGAGGGGGTATTTTACTGCATCTAAACAATTACACTAACTTGACCTCTTCTTTTCCTTTTTGCTTACAGGCAATAACAATGACTAAAAGGACAATAAACCAAAAGAGTGGAGGAGGAAAGAGTACAAAAAATGAAGGAAAGGGGGAGGGAAGATATTGATCGGCCCTTAAAAAGCATGGTCTATGATTGTTTGGAGAAAGGAAAGAGATCTACAGGTTCCTGTATCGTCTCATACCAACATTCTTCAGTGCTTGAATAACAGGACTCATACGACAAGATTCTTCCATGCGTAAATGCCGCTTGAGTGCATCTGTGCGTGCAAATGACTTTTCACAATTCAAACAGTAATAAGGTTTTGCACCTGTGTGAACTCTGATGTGTCGTTGAAGGTCGTGCTTTCGTGCAAATGATCGGGGACAAATGTTGCAGTCATAAATCTTATTCTTTGTACATTTCGCTTGTTTCACTGAGCCTCCATCAGTAGGTAATTTACTGTAGGAAAAGGGGCCCAAGCTACTAGATAGATAAGAGGGATACTGAAATGTGGTGTTATTTGTAGGCACCATTATATTGTTTTGATGATATTGTTGTGGAGGTATATTTCCTTCTGATGATATAAGAGACGCCATGTTTTGCGATATAAAAGGATAAGAATTGGTATTCGGTGAGACTGATGGAGAGGAAACGAGAGAAGAAGTTGAAGATGAATTGCAGAAAGTCATGGCGGATCCTGAGAAGAATGGCTCTTGATCAGGTAAGCATGCATTCTCTTTAGGTTTAATAGTGGATGCAGGCATCATGCTGTTCTGATTGAGTGAGTGTGGGTTAAAGCTGGGTGAAAATAAAAATCGATTTTGATGTGTGGGGAAAGGATTTAATTTATTGTTATCCCATAACTGAAGGTGTTGTGTTGTTTGTTCTTGCCAGACAGGAGGATTTCTATAATAGTTGAATTCATCTACGCATAAACAGTCTTGATACATTTTGTTAACGAATGAGAATATAAAGAATTTAATAAAATGAAAAGAAAAAAAAAAGTAAAGTTCAATTTTTGGGAATAAAAACTTGCAAGTTAATATATGCAAGACAAAAAAAAAGTGAACGAGGTCTATTGGTTATAAAACAAAAGCGCGTTTTTACTCCCTTTCCCTTTTTTCCTTAAAAGATAAGGTTTAGTTTTATATTAATGAAAAATCATTAAAACAATGTGCAAACATTGCATATAAAAGTGGGATATTTTGCCCTAAAGGGAGCGATACTATCAAAAAGTGCCATGTTCTCATATATAAAGTAAGCATTCCTTCTCAGAAAAGGTCGTTCCTAAACTAGTTAACACAAGTGCACCCTCTATCCCCGTATTGATGAAGATTGTGTAACTCCCTCATATCTTACCCAGAATTTCATGCACTGAAATGGACCAATGCTTCTCAGCCTATAACCAATCCTTTTACGTTGGTAACAAAACGCCCTCTATGTCTCATACCCTTAGGATGAATCGAGAAGCCTTCATTAATACGGATAATCATAAGGAGTTACAAGATGACAAAAGAAACGAAATCAAAAGATGAATCAAAAAGATGGATTAGATAATAAAGATGTAAGAAAATGTTTAAAGAAAGAGAAAGAATATTGAATAATAAAAAAGAAATATAAAGCCTTTTATATCGATTTTTTTTTAATTAAAGCAATAGTTGTCAAGAAAGTAGTAGCATTGACAATTGTATACTTTAACAATCCATTTTAGTTTTGGTTTTATTAGCCCTGAATTTAATGTACAAAAATGGTTTAATGAAAATTAATTTACTTTCCATCATCTCCTTACTGTGGAGAAGGGAGTTAGCCCTATGTCAGTTAGATCATAGTCTTCGCGATTTTTGAATCTATATGTCGCATAAAAGAGTCTAAGAATCTTTGGAGTTAAGAAGTGCTATGGTAATCGAATGATTAAAATCAAAGAAAATTATTTTAGAATAAAAAAAGAGAGTACAACATTGCTTGCATAACCATTTTAAATTCTGTTGCTGGATTAAAAATAATATATAACTTCGATCTATAGTTTAGTAAATATTGCACTTACTGCGCTTTGAAGTCTTACTGCTTTCAGTTAATATGTCGATATAAAAATAAGAATGTTGCTTGGAATTTTGCAAACAAGATCAAAAATCCTTAAAAGGTATCCAAGATATTCTTATAATATTTTGCTTGCTCGAATTCAATCTAATATTGATCGTTTATCATAGAGTTTTCTAAAAAGACAGCTCTATATGGGTAGAGGCAGTATCTATCGTCAAACTTAAATACGGGTCCACGTTTTTATCTATCCCTGACTTGACCAACATAGAGCTAACAAGGAATGCAATTGATTGTAACAATGGTGATTAAAATGATATAGTGCAATTGCTAGATCATTTTATAACACTAAGTGATAACACATAGGTGTTTATAGAAATCAAAATTGTAGAAATTAAAAAATAAACCCACCATCTAGCATGATGAAAGAAAGCTGTTTTACGAAGCAAAACTACTTTATACGACAGTTATCAACAGTAATACCTCTCAAACAATAAATATGCAGGAGTTTATAGAAAATACATATTGGGACGAGTTAAATTCACTTGTTGTCGTTCATTAAGGAAATGTTAGATTCTCAACAAATGTACATAATTTCATAGCTCAAAAAATTTGTGAATCTTAAGACATTCACTGTAGTCAATAGCACTTGGTTTTGGCTTATAATCGTAACAATCTTTCTATAAAATAAGCTACTGCAAAACTGAAAATCGATGAATTTATTTACAAAAGGGATAAATAGAAGAGAGTCATAAAAACAGCAAGTGCTTATCTGCCTCAGAATCTACTTTGTATTTGCCCCCTCCCTCCCCTCGAAATAACTACGTTTGGCAACGTTTCCTCCTAATCCTTTTAGCGACCTTTTTAACCCTTGACCAAGGCAAAATGGCGTTGGATAAAAGTTCAGAACAAGAAGAAATCCTTCACTACATATTCAAAGGCGTTTTTTTATAACTAATAAATTAACGTCTTTTTTATATCGTCGACTGTATGTTGTATCTTATTTTTAGTTTTTATTCTTTGCAAAATATTTATTGCAAATACAATTATATTCAGATGAAGGCATAGAATTAGAAGAAACTATCCAACCAGTGTATTCTTATTCTTGCGGTCTGTTAAGATAGAACTAAGAAGTCTTCCTGTCAACTTCTCCTGGATTCGTTTTTTCCTCGTTAGCTTTTCTTTGGCACAGTCGTATATTAGTGACTCATAAGAAAAGGCTTTTTTTTTGTAAATTGATTGAATACTTGTGCTACAAACTTTCTTGTATTTTCAATTTGTAAATATTCATCAGATTGTTTTATGCAATGAATCGGTTTCAATCTTTCTTTATCGTAGCATAGGTCGATCCCTTATAATCACTCCTTGAAGCCTTTTTGTTGTATTAATTTCAATGACAAAAAAATACCCGCCACTACGATATGATTCATCTATGTCTTTCCCTCCCTTTTTCATTTTTCTTATTTCTCTCCCTGTTTTCGCTAATGACAATAGATCAAAATAGTGTAAATCAAAAATAATCATTGGTCCAGTTCAAAAGAAAAATATCCTACTCTTCTTTGTTTTAGTACCAGGAGGAAATTGTTAGGGCGAATGGTTTAGCTTATCATTACTATACTAATAGGGTATATAAAGTGTCAGTCTCAGTCATCAAGACATAAACAACATAAGCGTAAAAGCGCTTACCTCCGAAAAAGTAAAGCAATTATCGATTGTAGCCTAGTTCTGCTTCCTTTTCAGAAGAGAATGGCAAGAGTTTTGTTGACAGTGTGGAAGTGACTGTTGTTTAGAAAGGCTTAATAAAACCAGGAGTATGACCATGTCCGTAAATGAAAGAGCAGATAGTGAAAGAAGAGGACCAGAGAGCAAGACAATAGAGTTTTTTTTTTTTTTCTTTTTACGCATGTTGTTTTTAAACTAAAAGGAAAAAAACGATGAATAAACATAGCAAGTCTTTCATCCACTCTTTTTAAATGTCTTTTTTTTTTTTCTTCTTGGGACGCTACGCATACTCCTGTTTCATCCAACTTTTTCTTTTTATCTTATCAAGTCAGTTATGCTGCAAGGATTGATTATTCTTTAACAGTCGCTTGAAGCAACTTATACAAAAAGAGGATAAGGTATAAATGTAATTCTCATATTAAAGTTCAAAACTACGTTTGCCTCTTCTATATGCTCGGCAAAGAAGCAAAGAGATGCCTTTTTTTGTAGCTTTCTAGAAGAAACCTGAAGCAAGATTTACTTTTTCAAGTTTTTGAACATTTATCATACATTTCTTTTTAGTTTGATATTAAACAAAAAAAAAAGCTTTATGTAGTGTACTTCATATCTCTTTCTATTCTTTCATATTGTCTTAGTGTTCTTCTTTCTCAGCCCTTTCTCAGTTTCAACGTTAATGTTGTTGATATTGTTGGCACAAGATGAAGTTTTAGACTTTACTTGTATAGATAAATCATAATTTATTTTTCCACAGAAAAACAGAACAAAGTAAAATGATATGAACCAGTAAACTTCGACTATATCGTAATTGGTGTGATAGATCAAAAGGCTATTGTAAAAGAGGATGACAAGATGTTTCTAATCAGCTCTCCTTTAGTCTCTTGTAACGATATATTGCCATTTGTATTCATTAAAAACCCGTGACTACACAGGAGAAGGAGCGTGTTAAACACCTTAAAGCCATAACTGAAGTCGTAAAAAAAAGTCTGGAAAATGTAACGCTTATATATTTTTATTTCTTCTCAATAAACTAGTTCAAGCACTTTGAACTCAACAACTATTAGTCAGAATGAATAGCCTTTGTTGATGGCTTCGTTGACTTTGTCTTATCTCTTTAAATCATGTCAACCTTTTAGACGTTTGAATCTGTCTTTGGGTAATTACTCTCCACTGTCAAAAGCTCGATTTTGATAAGTCAATATTAGGACCTGTTATGATGAGGCCCGACAGGCGAATACTTTAGTTTTTTAATAAGTATTTTCATTTTCTGAAGTGATAGGACTCATCAATACTTAAAAAAATTCGAAAAGGAAATTGCCTTATAAAATTTTGTCGAAGGTAAAAAGAAAAAAAATCATGAGTTCCATTGAGACCTACGGGACGTATACTGCAAACGTCCATTCTAAAGTATATGTAAATGTAATTATTTATTTTGAAAATATCAACAAATTTCTTTCTGAATTAAGGAAATTTTTTTTTCTTCATCACTTCATATCCATCAAACATAAATCTCATCAAATCTAAGCGGTAGCAGCGCGTGCTTCAGGGTTCAACCTCGTTATTTTGAACCCAAGTCTTGGTACATTTGGCCATTGTACTAGAAGCACGAGAAATAGGATCTGTGCGGTAAAAGTTCTTGATGACTGAGGTCAAAACTTCACCTGTGCTCTGTACGTTGGTCTTACGTTGAGCAGACAAACCGATTTGACTGATAGATGGAGTTTCAATCACATCGTAACGGGTCAAGGAAGGACTGATCTCAGAGAGACGAGAGCGAACAGATGGGAGATCATCATAAGGAAGTGTGTGACCAGCAACCTCTGATAAGGCACGAATAATCTTCCAGTCTTCGCGAGCTGCAGCTGGAGGGTTCACACCAGCACGTGTGATTTGTGTACGGCCTTCAGTGTTGACGTAGGTAGCGTTCTTTTCAGTGAAGGCAGAACCAGGAAGAATGACATCAGCATATTGAGCACCAACGTCACCGTGGTGACCTTGGTAAACGACAAAGGCATCCTTAGGAATATCAGAAGCATTGACTTCGTCAGCATTCAAGAGATAAAGGAAGTCAACAGGAGCAGAGGTGGCCTCAGAGGAAGTAGGAACAAAGCCGATTTCGTAAGCAGCAGTTCTACTAGCAGCACGCTGTAAGACGTTCACACCGTTCCATCCATCTTGGAATAAAGTGCTCTTGAACTTATCAGAGAGCTCAGAGACTTTGGATAGGATGTATTCACTGTCCTTTGCATTTTCTACAACAGCAGAACCAACAACAATCATGGGTTTCTTAGCTTCAGCAAGGCGCTTGGCAAAAGGATGGGAACCGTCCAAGATCTTTTCGATATCTTTTGTATTATCACCAATGTGAGCATATTCGTAGTTCAAGTCATCAGCTTGACCAATCAAACCGAGGTCTTGACCATTGTGAAGGAAGGCCTTACGGAAACGTGTGTTCAAGATAGGGGCTTCGTGACGAGGGTTGGTACCGATCAAGAGAACAACATCAGCTTCTTCAGCACCAGCAATAGTGGAGTTCAAGGTGTAGTTGGAACGGAAATCGGCATTGATGGCCAAGGGCTTGGAGCCGTTAGGGGCATCAATAGATAAGTTTTCAGAGCCGATACGGTTGAAGAGATCTTTGAGAGCGACCATAGATTCAGCGTCGGCAAGGTGACCAGCAACAGCCTTGGCGGAGTTGCCCTTCACCTTGGCAAGCTCATCACTCACACGCTTCAATGCCTTTTCCCAAGAGGCAGGAACAAAGCGGTTACCGTCGCGAACTAAAGGAGTTGTGAGACGTTGAACCTTCAAACCATCATAGAAGAAACGAGTCTTGTCAGAAATCCATTCTTCGTTGATCTCATCGTGCATTCTGGGTAAAATACGCATGACTTCAACACCACGGGTGTCAAGACGAATGTTGGATCCAATAGCATCTGAAACATCAATTGTTTCGTATTTCTTTAATTCCCAAGGTCTTGCTCTCATGTTGTAAGGCTTAGAAGTCAAGGCACCGACAGGACAAAGGTCAATGACGTTACCAGACATTTCAGAGTCGATAGTCTTTTCAATATATGTGCTGATCTGCATATCATTACCTCTACCACTTGTACCAAGTTCAGTAGCACCAGCAACTTCGTTAGCAAAACGAACACAACGGGTACATTGGATACAACGTGTCATTTCGGTGTTGATAAGAGGTCCAAAATCTTTGTCTTCAACAGCACGCTTGCCCGTGGGTTCATGGAAACGACCACGGTCGGTACCGTAACGCATGCTTTGATCTTGAAGGTCACATTCACCACCTTGATCACAGACAGGACAATCCAAAGGGTGGTTGTATAACAAAAATTCCATCACACCTTCACGAGCCTTGTGGACTAATGGACTGTTCGTCTTCACCTTCATACCGGGCATAACAGGGTAAGCACATGAAGCAACTGGCTTGGGCGCACGTTCGACTTCGACAAGACACATACGACAGTTACCTGCAACTGAAAGACGTTCTATCAGAATGAAAAAAAAAAAAAATAACAGTAAGTGTCATGCATATAATAATTATCCCTCTCTTTTCCATATCAAAATAAAATTGTAATCGTACCATGATAACAGAAACGAGGAATCTAGATCGGTATTGAAAAAATTAATTGTTGTGGTTCATTTTTATCAAGTATTATTTATCTTACATCAGCACCAGCTTTTTCACAAGCCTGAATTAATGCCGCTCCCTTTTCAATCATCACAGACTTTCCATCAATGAAAACTTCGACTTCTTCTTTGACATGTGTTGAAGCAGCAAATGCACGAACTAAATTCGAAATTGAATAATTGTGTTTCGACATGTTGATTTTTTTTTTTTTACCTCCAGTCTTTAAAATGGCAGGTGTTCTACGTGCTACGCTTGCTTTGTTGATGGCGCGCAACATTTTCTAAATATGTATTTGTTTTTGTTGTATAAAAAGTTGGAGTGGGGGGGTTTTATATATAGGTAGTGGTCCTAAGAGGATTAAAGGCGAATAATGTTTGCCTGCAAATAAAAAAAAATATAGGCCAACTCAAAATTTCATTGCAAGCAAGTCAGAATAAAATATTTTTTTTCTTTCGCAGCAGTTGGGTGGCGGAGAAAAAAAAGGAACAAGGGTGATTTTATGACGCAATCATCATGTACATAAGGGACTTTAAGAATTGATTAAACACTTTTATTTCTTGAAATACATCACAAAAGTGAGCTATATTGCAAAAGATAATAATTGGTTATTATTTATATCAACATTATTTACAACTATTTGACAATCTCAAATAGAGGCAAAAAAAAAAAAAGAAATGACCATTACGCACAAAAACAGTTAACTGTTTTACATTGCAAGTCCAATACAGTACATCATGCCGTTTTCAGATACTAATCTGGAAATGCAACGCTAGCAACAAAAATACAAATGATTGAATACAGATGAAACTCGTTTCAAAAGTAAACTATTTTCACGTAAAAGTAGCAGTGCAGCAATTTTGTATATCAAAATACACAATAATGCAAATGAATCCTTTAAAAACAAAAAGTGTAATCTATGTCTTTTTGAATAAGATTTTTTTTTTTGCTAGTGCTCTGAATTCACCTTTGTTGATCAAGCTATCTGTTGCTTATCTTTTTAAGATGATCATTTTTTATGATCTAGTGCCACAAAGTTCCTTTTTAACAGCAAGGAAATAATACAGTTTGGGTCGGGTTATGCCGGTATTCAAATGCAGGAGGCATTTCTATAGATTTATGCAACAATAAAGCAGTACAATATGACATGTCATGAAAGATGATAAGATAGTATTTTGCTTATTTTCACCGTTTATTATTGCTATTTGCTTTGTTTTGCTTAAGTCTTTCTTTAGCTAATGGATGATCTGCTGGAGTAAGTAGCTCGAAGCTGCAAAGTAATTCTTCATTGACGCTCATGATTGCACCAAAATTATCAAATTCGCCGCAGTAATTTGGTGCTGAGAATACTGTAACAAGCGATCTGTTTCCAAAGAACTCATATCCGTCCTCAACCACCTATGATTCTATGAGTCTTTCTTTTCATTTCAATCTTATATTCTATTTTACCATATGAGCTCGGCAAACCAAATCCAAATCAAATTTTGATAAAAACTCATTAATGACCTTTTTACCAAACACATAAGACACACCTCTTTCATTATCTTCCCAGTCTCCATCAATATCAGCTGGATCTGACCAGAGTAAATCATTCAATAGACCATAATCAGGCACATCTGTAGGTCTTTGTATATTACGTATTTCATCCATACTGTGTAACGAAGGGCTTAGGCCACCATGTACACAAAATATTTTGCCAGCAACTAGTGCAGCAATAGGAAGGGTATTGAAGACGTCAACAAAGGTACGCCACATTTTAGCACTCAAACGACGTTTACATTCATCATAAAATCCATAAACTGAATGGAGGTTTTTCTTTTGTTAAACACGATATTCTATTCCAAAACAAGTGCTTACCTTTGGTTACATTAGCACATTCATGATTTCCTCTCAATAAAAAGAAGTTTTCAGGGTATTTGATCTTGTAACAAAATAATAACAAGATTGTTTCTAAGCTTTGTTTTCCTCTATCAACATAGTCACCCAAGAATAAATAATTAGAAGTAGGAGGGAATCCACCCATTTCGAATAATCGAATCAAGTCTGTATATTGACCATGTGTGTCACCTACTACTTTTACAGGAGGTGAAAGTTCCAGCAAGGACTAAAAAAAGAATAAATATTACACACAATCTCTTAATATATATTACTCACAGGTTGACTAAGAAAGATATCCATCGCAGCTCGACAGATAGCAGTAACTTCTGAGTGCCTTAAACATAACTGTTTAGATACTTTGGACGAATAACCAGCTTCCAAAAGTCGATTGATATATTCATCAATGTTCGTTGTTGAAGAATATTCGCTTGAAATGGAAGTAACTGTCAGCTGATTGATAGACCCCACTGTATATTGATTCATATCATCTTGCTGCTGTTGCTGATGTGTAGGTGGCCAAAAATCAGAAGTTTCTAGTGCTTTATGTTGATGAAGATTTTCTACTTTTCCATGTAAGGAGTCCTGTTTAGGAATAGGATATTCAGGATTTAGTTGAGATAAAGAATTAGCTTGATTTTGTTGTTGTTGATAATTATTAGATGTTAATAGTATAGAGTTGACTGAGTGAGCTGTATTGGTAGAGTGTTCGTTTTCGATTTCAGTACGAGGAGGTAAGGGCATACTTTTGGTCTTTGTTGCCCTTTTATCTTTTTTCAGGTTTTTAGTTGAGACATTGTTTCCCATCCTTTTTGACTCCTAAATATTATATATAAATGAACAATAACAAGAAGAAAGAAAAGGGAAAAAAAAAAAATAAGAAAAAAGAAAAGAAAAACGAGAAAAAGATTAGTTTTATATAACAGAAATATAGCGGGGTTTAATTTATGATCTATAATGACTTAAGGGCAAATCATCATCCTCTTCGAAATGAATATGTTTTGTTTGTGGTTGAGTACGTCTCTTTGCTGCATGTATAAACCTACTCATCTTGCTTGGCTTTTTTTGTTGTTGTTGTTGTTGTTTTGGTATAAAACTCGGGCGATGAATATCATTGTTACTGTTATTGTTCTGCACTAAAATTGTTTCTTGTATAGACAGGTACCAAAACATTAAATTAGATATAAGCACCTGTTGACATAGCGGTCTTTTTGGTTCAGCCAGTTTTAAATGGGACAAGCGATAGATAGCACGTTCAACATGAAGGGGTAAACGATTAGAATTATATAAATTAGGTGCTGTTATCGTTGTTGATGGCAACTCCAGCCTGCTGGGTTTCCTTTTTTTATTTGATGCTGCAGCTGAAACGATAGTATCCTCCGTAGATGAGTCTTTTGGCATGGCAGTAGTGCTATTATTGGTATTATTAGGTTTGGATGAACGTGTAAATAGAGTTGCAAAATTGGATAGTGCATTGCTTTGTAAATTATTGTTACTCGTTAACCCTCCTTGTTTGGATTGAAACAGGCCTACAAACCACGGTACACTTTTCTCTACTGTCACTGGTTTTTCATTTATGATCGGAGGGGGCCTTTTCATACTTGGCCTTTTTACTGTATTTTGGACTTTTTTATCTTCTTTTACTTCTTCTTCATTATTGATATGTGACCTAAGTTGTGACTCCGCATCATGCACACGTGAAAGTATTCCTCGTTGAGAACTATCATCAGATTCAAGACTTGCACTTCCCAAGTCAATCCATTCACTCATATTCACTGGTTGATCATAGAGGCTAACACCTTCTGATTTATTCCAATTATCCGTTGATGTGGCTGGTCTCCTTTCTGAAGTTGACCGGGTGATCTGATTATTTCTTTTGCTTCTTCCTCTTGCTGAAAATGCTGATCGACGAAGTAACACTTTATCTGGTTTAGGTGTAAACATACGTGAATTTTCTGTTAAAGAGTTATGATCAAACAATATATCTACATGTTCCCATATCATTTAGTCCTTTTTATTTTTATTTTTTTTTTTTACTCCTAATACAATCTACCTTCATTTGCTGATTCACGCAAATCGTCCTTCCTTTTTTGAAAAGTTATACGTGCCAGCTCATTCGTATCGTCTTCTAGTGTATAAGATTGTGATAAAACAGAATTTCTACGTTGTAAACTAGCTGCTCTTTTTACAGGTAAATTGGCTCCTTGTGCTTCAATGAACTTGGCAAATTCTGTTGGTGCGATTTTAGGATGCTTTTCAGCTGGAACCCTAATTGTAAAGATATAAATAAAATAGAAACAAACTTGAATTTTTAAAAATACCAAATAATGTCATTTGTAAGTTCAATAGGTTTTTCGTCTTCTGCTTGTTCTTCTTTCTCTTCTTTTTCAAGTAAATTTGATAGTAGTAGATTGGCATATAAATCATGATTTGTGTTTATTTGCTGATTAGTATTATTATTATTGCTTTTTAAAATATCATTCATTTAGTTTAAAAAAGAAGAGTTAAAAAAAAAAAAAAAAAAAAAAAAGCACAAATTAAAAATTGTGTGTGAATGATTATCCAATAATATAAAAGGGGTTGAACTGTGATAAACCTGCCCTAAAAATGAAACCCGGAAGCTTTTTATATTTTTATCCGAACTTTTTTTTTGACTGAATGTATTTCTTTATAGTCATCAAATGATTAGGCTTGAATCAGGAGCTCATCTCATGCTATAGAAATGAATAAGCAGACAATACTAGAAGGATGCAACCATTTTATAGCAATAAGAATAAGATAATATTTTACTACAGAAAGTATTGCCAAGATCCTTTTCATTGCCACTTTTATTAAATTAATAATCTTATATTCTTGTACATTATAAATGTTTCACAAGAATCAATGAATGCTTTACAAAAAAAACCATGACGTCTCTAGAAAGGAAGCATAAGTTAATATCCCGAGAAACTGTCACGATGATCAAGATGTTAATTCGTTTTTGGGTTTGTCGCACTTCTCTTGACCAAAATGCTCATTTTTAGAGATTTGATTTATTACTTGAGAATTATTTATTGAAATAGTAATTGTAATGATTGTCAATGAAAAAAGAAGTAAAGCAAATCTCGAATCTATTATCAACAAGCAAAAACTCTTTTCCAAACAACGATTTTAGGTTATTTTCTATCAGTATTGCTCAACTAGATTAATTTCAATACAAGCTAAAAGAGCTCATATTATATTTTAATATGAGTTTGGTATCCGTTTGTATTTGATCAATTAGCTACTTGTTCAATTCCACGCAAATGCCTTCTAGTTAAGCTACCTGCCTATGATTTATTATAAAAATTGATGCAGTATTACGGTGCGATATCAGTATCTGTTTCTTGACTTTTTCTCTTGCGTGTTTGTTCTTATCTTTGATTTACTATGTTCTTTTTTCAAACAAAAGCTGAAAGTTTTTCATTAAAATTACTACAAGATATGTGTATATATGTTCTTACTATCCATACTAAGGCTGTCACCACATTGGTTTCTTCTCTCCTCTGCCTCTTGTGCCTTTCGAATTGGATATTGATTCATAATCAAAAACTTACAAGTACAATTTATACTAACTTTCCATTCTCATATCATCACTAAGACTATCTTTATTCTAATAGTGCACTTACTGTTTTAAGCGCAAGTAAAAATCGGATTCTCTTAAACTTTTAATTATTTTCACGTAAATCATGTACATCGACTCTCAAGTAACAATTCATTCAAGATTTGTAGATTTTTTACTGTACAACTCAAAAGAAGTTCTGCATATTATGAAGTTGCTGTTTATGTCATATCAAACAGACAAAGTTCTAATTGTTACCGGAATTAAAAAAAAATTGAACACTACAGCTCCTTTTTGAAGGTATAAAGGGAAGAAAGAGAAACATATTATTATATATATATTATTTACAAAAAAGGAAAATAAAGTGTGGTATTTGAGATTGTTACCACATTTTTTGAGTCTTCTTCGTCAACATTCGTATTTAACATTAATATTGAGTAGGATGGATTTAAAGTTTATTATTCTTGTTTCACAACATATTCTTATCATGGAAGCATGTATAATCAATCTATAGAAAGACGTGGATAAAGGAAGTGGGTACTGCTCAACTCTGTGGTTGTCCATGTGTCTATTACAGCATTTTGCATAAAAATCCAATTTTTAGACTAAAAACTACAGCAAAATAAATAAATAAATTATATTAGCTAACATAACCCTTTTAGATGAATGGACAAGAACGCCAATTCTTTAGTTTATTTAATATACAGACATGTCGGAATTAAATTAAAAAAAAAAGGCAGTAATGACAAAGAAAACGAATGATATGGACGAAATAAAAAAAAAGAATCAATAATGAGGGGGGGAATAAATGGGACCAAGATTACCCATACCTGCACCATCCTCTTCCTTCGTTAGTTTCATTATAACCGGGTTGACAATACTACTAAGCTGGGTAAACTGTTCAGGATTGTATCTGTACTTAGAGATGTTGCCTTGGTGTTCTTTCTTCACATCAATGAGATGGTTTACTGCTTGCTCTAGTAGACGCTATTTACAAGGATTATTTATTATGTTTAATTCCTTCAAGTACACACCTTACCTTTGTATTCCAACAAAATTTAATTATTTGTGAAAGAAATTCCACCCTGTCTTCAAAGTTTGGGCGAATTTCTAAGCACGATTCTCTCCAGAGGTCAAACAACCCATCAGCTTGATAACGCACACTCCACAGGTGTAATTTATTATCTGTTCACAATATTAGTTTTCATTACGATATTGGACAAAATGATATACTACCTGCAGCATGTAAAAAAAAAAGTTTTCACTTGGCAAAACTTGTCAACAGAAGCAAACGAGTAATCATCAGCAATACATTTAAGCATTGCTAGGATACCATACACCCCCTTGTGATGATCCAGCTTGATTTTTGTGCTATCAGTGTTCCTAAAATGGCCTGAAGTTTCAAGCAACACAAGCTCCTGTTTTTTTTTAATCCAAAAAGCTTTATCAAGCCATCTGACTTGTACTGGGATTTTTCATCCACAGAAATCCCTGTAGCCCGAAGTTGGCGGCTCATGCTTTCTAAAAATGGTTCCCCCCGCATGAAATATCCTTGGCAATCCTCAACGTTGGTATTACTACCAATTAAATCAAGGAATGGCCATACAAATAGTTGGTTAAAACCATCTTCGCTTGATTCATGGTTAATTGGAACTTTATACATCTTGTATCTATAAAAAAAATAGAGTCAATCTGTGTAGATGGAATCAAAAGAAATATTTAGTTTACATCTGAATCAAGAACTCCTCAAGAAACTCCAAGCATTCTTGTTCATCTTCTTTGCTTCCTTCATTTGACGATGCTTATATCGAGATCTTTCGTATTTCCTTTTTAAATTGGGTTAGGTTTCCCTACATCAACAAACATTAGATGTTTATAAAAACGCTGTAACTTGTAATATACAAAGCGTAAATAGTTACCAAGTCAATTACAGTAGCTGCTCTATTTAAGTGTATCTGATTTAAGGGTATTTTCTATTTATGGGTGTATTTGTAAAAGAAAAACATAGGTCCCCAGCATGAATACCACTATATCACTGTTCTATTTAAAGGTACAACGCAAATATTTTTTACTATTGAATAGAGGATTTCTTATAAGTGACAATTTTTTGGAGCACTCTAACAATAAATTTTTTACCTTGTAAAATAAGATTGATCTGTTTGCTCTTTTGAATTATTTAATAGAGCACGAGAGTCAGTCAATCTCATTCGAATTCGGCGATGTAATTTACGTTCAAGATCATCCAAAGGAACTTCGTACATGAGAATAGTTTCATAGGCTTCTCTCAGCCGTTTTTTACACTCTACTATATCGACACACTGCTCATCTTGCTCTGTATTACCATTTTCTTTTGTTTCATCTACGTTGCCTTCTGCCGCTTCTTCATTATTAATAGTACATGTATAACATACTATCATCTCGCTTTCAACTGCTTCAAAGTTCAACTGGCTAACATCAGTAACTTTGTTGTCAAAGTTCCTGGGGAGATCTGGGGGCATTCCATTTATTGTTTCTGGTTTTACTTTAAGTCATGTATTAGCTAGAAAAACATAGCCTGAGCTTGATCCATTTTGTAAACATCCGGATTATCCAACTTTTTACTGATATACAGACATAAAGCACGGTCGTACTGCTAGGCTCGGAAGTCTGCCTTAAAGTTGTCAATAATTCCTGTGTACACAAAATATTAATGAGAAAACTGTAAAACAAAAAGACAGTTTATATAGCATTTTATCAACAAATAATAGGCTACCTACATCAAGAACCTCTAGCTTGCTAGTCGTGTTTGCTAGGAGAAATATCGATTTAATATTGTCGAGCGGAATTCTTATTTTGTGAATGGACGCATTATCCAAAAGAAGAGCAATTTTTCGATTCTGTCTTCCAAAGGCAACATTTAACTTTTTCACGTATGTTGTCATCCAAGCATTAGTAGAAAAATGGTATTCAACTTCATGTTTTTTTCCAATTGCAGTCATGGATAACAAATTAGCTCTTGCTTTAAAACATTTGGGGCTCTTGTCTTGTGTGATAACAATTGGTTACCCTTTGTAAGTCCCATCCGAGTTACAGAGCAACCCAACTGTCAGAAGAGTTTTACTTTTTTTTAGGCCATCAAGCGACTCGAAACATATGGTTCTTCTTGGTAGTTGCTGGTAATATAAGCCTGTTTCATCAAAGCTCTTGATATCTACAGGATCATATGGCTCAAGAAGTTCTTTTATCTTCCTCAATTCGTTCTGAATGTTTTCAGAAGTCAAGTTGAGGATAGCGTGTTGTTGTTAGACTTTTGCTATTTTTGACAACATTAACATTACTATATAACGTTTCAGCATTTTTGAGAATGTTTGATATAGTCTGTTGGGCAAGTGGTTGATCTAAATTGAATTTCTTCATAGCCCATTCATTTAATTCTGTTTGATTAGGCTTGTCAGTAGCATTTTGATCTAAAAGCTTAATTTTTTGAGAAAGAAACACGCACACGTTTATTATTAGACATTTTTTTATAGATAGAATTTATTATATCATATATTTATTCTCATCAAAATTATTTTGAGTCTACAACTCGTATATTATCCTTTCAGCAACTTTGATCAAGTCTTAAGCAAGTTTTGATTTGTTAATGTCCTTACACAATTACCAAATTTATACCAACCGACAGTGGCCTATGCGGAAACACGTTGTACAAACATGTCTATAATGTAGTGGCAAAGTCACTGGCTAGTACAATATTTATCAATGCGCATAATGCTGCTATATAATGCATTGGTTATATTATCAAATTTCCTATTGTTCATAACGGTACTACTGTTAAGTATGTTTTAAAGTATTTGTTTTGAGTGACAATGTACGTTATTTTATCATTGGTACAGACTTTATGTCTAAAATAGAAGTTTCTTGACTTGATTTAGCTACTTTTTATCATCCTAGTATACTCTATCCAATTTTAAATGAGATTAGTCGTCTTAATTCTTTTACTTTTTTTTTTTTTTTTTTTTACGCGAACGAAAAATTCCAGTAGTCTTTGTGTACAGTTCCTGAATCAATTAGTCATTGGGATATACCAAAAGGCAAATTTGCTTATAGATATCGATGTCTAATTGCAGAAGCATTAAAATCAGTATTGGTGAGCAATTTGAAAAATAATAATCAGCTGGTATTATTCGTCATGCACTTATCGACATTATTTTTATTGGACAAATTGCTTTTACTCCCAAAAAAGATTTAGACGACAGCTGCACTGTTAGAAGATCTTGTTTACTCCCTCTTGCCTAGAATTTATTTTTAAAGGAAGATCACTAAACGAGAATCACTAAGGGTTTCATGAATTTAGATCTAAACTATGCATTCCGCCATCTCAAGATCTACAAATCTAGTTGGCGCAATACAATCTTCACTGCTAAAAATCGACAATACTTTTTTTATATCTTATCTTTTCGGTCTGAAGCAAGTTTCTTCCGCTTTTCAGCGAATTATGTCATTTGTGTTTAACAAGGCGCCCAATGTCACCGATTTTGTTTATGGTGTTTTCAATTATTCCTCAAACATAGAAAATCACTTGGTAAATGTACAAGATGCATCCAGTGATTCATTAAAGTCAATTTAATTCTCAATTGCGACAAATGTCACTTTGCTCAAAATCTGCTTTTTTACTATAATTTCAAGTCATTGCTAACTGGGTGCTATTTGTAGTTACACATTCGATGTCATTTGTTGCCTTAGTGTTAAGAGCATGTAGTAATTTTCTAGTTAAAAATATAATAATTGATTGTATCCAAGCTGAAATATCTGCCATTTGTAAAGTTTTTGGTAAATTGATCAGTATGTTATCGCGCGTTTGCGGAATGAAAAAGAATGAGAAAAGCATAGATCAAGTATCAAAGTTGTCAGCTCTACAATGGAGTGTATATGCGTATATGCTACAGCTAAAACTATTTCAAATGCTATGATCATATTGTCAGCTTTGATTCTTCAAGAAAAGAATCCTCTTCTTTTTCAGTCATTACTATGAACAAAAAAAAACACAAAATCAAAATATTTCACTTGAAAAAATTCGTTATGAACAAGCTTTTGCATCTCATCCCAAATACTGTCTTGGACCTACATGCGATTACCAAGTTTATATAAATTAATTGAGGCGCATCAAATAAAGTTTCCCATTTGTAAAAAAAATATAATTCAGGAGAATAAAATAAAGAGTTCAAGCGCGAAAAACATAAATTCAGCAATATCAATATTTTAACACCAATCTCATTTGACGTGACTGTAAATTTCATGTCCGATTGGATGTGTTTGAAGCTGCTTTAAACAAATTGTTTTTGACCGACGCGCGTCCTTTTTTTCTCACAGCAACAATGCCAAAAATTAACGTCAACATAAAATGGAATGGTAAGAAGTTTGAGAACATGGAACTAGGTATGGCTTCTTATATTTATTCTTTATTTAAAAAAGTTAAGAAAAATACTGATTTAAGCTATGCATAGATACCGATGACTCACCTGAACTGTTTAAGACTCAAATATATTCACAAACAGGTGTTCCCCCTGAACGTCAAAAGATAATGGTGAAAGGTGGTATCTTAAAGGTAGAAAGAAAATTAAACAATCTAGTGCAATCTTTAGCTTACATCTTAAAACACAGGATACAACCGATTTAAATAAATTAAACTTGAAAGAAGGACATACATTCATGGTCATGGGAACTGCTGGCGAACTTCCAAAAACCCCACCAAAGCCCGTTCAATTTTTGGAAGATTTAACAGAGGCCGAAGTCATGGAAGCTTTAAATATCCCTCCTGGTTTAGAGAATCTTGGCAATACTTGCTATATGGTTAGATACAAAAAAAAATGGGATACTAGTCTATACGATATTAAAAAATGTAATGCTTATTAGAATGCTACTTTACAATGTTTGCGAGCAATGCCTGAACTTCAACAATCATTAGAAAGTTATCAGGGAGGATTGAATGGTGCAGACAGCCGTGGAAACCTTGTGGCTAGCCTTCGCGATCTTTTTGCAAATCTTTCCAAGGCTTCAGATGGTTTCCCTCCTCTTGTCTTCTGGCAAATGCTTCGTCAGTCATTCCCTCAATTCAGCCAAACTGGACAGGGTGGAATCCCGATGCAGCAAGATGCAGAAGAATGTTGGAGTGAACTTGTATCTGTCTTGAAGGCTAAACTGCCTCATTCAGAAGATAAAAATTTCATTGAGCGTTATATGACAGGCGAATTGGAAGCTGTAACAGAATGTGTGGATGCTCCAGAGGAAGAAAAAACGACGACAGTAGACTCTTTTACCAAATTAAGTTGTCATATCTCCATTAACACAAACTATATGATCAATGGTATTTTGGAGTCCTTAACTGAAGAAATCGAAAAGAACTCTCCTACTTTGAACCGCACAGCAAAATATCGACGTAAACATCAAGTAAGTCGACTTCCTCAATACTTGCCTATTCAATTCATCCGATTCTTTTGGAAACCACAAGAGCGAGTAAGAGCCAAAATTTTGCGTAAGGTGAAGTTTCCTTTGGATTTTGATGCTACTGAACTATGTACACCTGAACTTCAAAGCAAGTTTAGCAAGGCAAAGCTAAAGATGAAAGAGATTGAGGATAAGAAGGTTCAGAAAGCAAGAGAGGAGAAACGTAGAAAGCTTGATGGGGAAAATGATGGAAACCAGTCAAACAATATGGACACTTTGTCCGAAGAAAAAGTTGACTGGAAAGAATATCTGGATCCTAAACTATTGGAAGATGTTGGTTGCAACCCAACAGGACAATATGAACTATGTGCTGTCTTGACTCACGTTGGACGATCTGCTGATTCAGGTCATTATATTGCCTGGGTGAAGAAGAATACGGACGAATGGCATAAATTTGATGATGACAAAGTGTCAGTTTTACGTGATGCAGATATTGAACGCCTTGACGGAGGTGGTGACTGGCACACTGCATACATTGTTTTATATAGAGCTAAAAAGCTTGAATAATTCATTTTTTTATTTTAAAAATAAACTTGAATAGCTTGATCAAAAGTAGATTCGTGAGGGCAATAAGGACACTTGAATTTCGAAGAAGATCTGCTGTTTCTTGCAAGACGTGTTAAGCTTTCTTTACAGATAACATGTCCACAGGATAACATCATAGGTGGATTATGATCTGTCGCCTGTTCTTTTGATACAGGGCATGCAAAGACAGAATGAAATCTCAAGTTTTCTTCTAATGGTATTTCAACTGGTAGCTCATCTTGTGCACTCCATTCTGCTTTGTTAATCATCATAATTTTGTATAATTTCATAATGACTGGTAAAGCAATCGTGCCCACATATGAACTGATAAAAAAAAAACATAAGGATGACGATGTCATGTTGTTGTTATATTACCTTGTATTTAAAGGGCTTTGTATACTCATTTTTAATAATGAGCAAAAGTCTCTCTGAAACTCCTCTTTGATATTTATCCAGTTTGATTGTGAACAAAGATCGCTATAACAAGAGCTAGATAGCTTGTTAGCAAATAAAGGTGCTGTCATTAATCTTTTAATTTCTGCAGAGGAATATTAGACAAAATACACGTGTAAAATAACTCAATATTACCGTTATAGCGCTTCTCAGAGAATGCACCAAAGTGTTGTCTTCCGTATTGAATAGCTTCTAACGGGGTTTTAAATAATAAGATCTGAATGAACTTCATTTTGTGCAGACTGAATTCCAAGCTACTTTGCATCTTCATCAGTCCTTCGCGATTAGCCTTAGCCCATCTATGAAAGCAATAAGCAAAAAAAAAAAAAAGGCTAAAATGATTTATAAACTATTTTTATGTACTCAATAGCCAATGTTAAATCTTGATCAGTTTCTATTTGGTTCAATATTGTATGCATTTGTTCAATATCATTCTTCAGCTTTTCTACTGCGTCGCGGAGTTCACTGTCTATGGGTATTCCTGCTTCATTTAGGAAATCTTCGCATAATTTGAACTGTCCTTGTCGAATGAAATGTACAGCTAACGTGTTTTGTATTACTTCCTGCTTATTAGAAAAGGCATCTGGTTGATAAATGACAGACACGTCTTGTTTGAATTTCTATAAATTATCTTTAATAAATTTATCACATAATTACAGTTGATTCAATCCTACCTTGTCAATTTCTTTTTCCCAACTTCAACAATGAGCTCTGAAATTCTTTTTGAGTCTTTTGAAAATGTAGTTTTTTTGTTTGCTCTTGCAGTGTTTGAATCTTTTGAAATTTGTTCTCTATCAAAAACGGTTAAATCCTTTTATTTTATTTTCTTTTTCTTGCCTACCATCAGAAAGCGATTCTTTTGTTGTTTGCAATAAATTATAAAATGACTCGAGTTTATTGGATATAACATCGTGCATGTTCTGCTGTTTTTTTGTTGTTGTATGGCAACTTGTCAAAAAGCTCTCCATTATGTATTTGATTAATTTAAAAAAAAAAAAAAAACAAAAAAAGAAAAGAAAAGGGAAACGTGACTCTATTGGTTGTGAGTTCGACCATTCCGTTCGAGTTTGCAGGAAAATGAGCCATGTTTTATATCTCAGAATGAACTTCCCGTGAAAATATGATGCCATAAATATTTTTAAAAATTGTTTTCTTTCTATACAAGATTAGTTAAAGATTGTTAACAATATATTTTTATTGAATAAATAAAGATAATCAAGATCATATGCTGGGCATATAATTAAGGCTTTATTCTCATGTTTTATAAAGATTTATAATAATAGGATTCAAAGAACAAAAGGTATTATTGATTGCAACAAATCAAACGTATAATAAATATAAAGATCTAAAATTCAATTAAAATACTTACGATCGGGTCAAATTATAAGTTGAATGCTATTTTCAATTCATATAAACTGCTGACAAGATCAAGTCATTATTGTCAATTTATTTTACGTGTTGATCAATTTTGCCCTTGATCGATTTATAACTCTTTGTGTACGAAAAATTCAATAAGGCTCTCTTTACGGGATGTCTCATCAAATGTTTTAGATTTTTATTAGATAGGGAGATTTGCTAAAAAAAAAGTGTTTGAAGATTAAGCGTCATTAGAATTGGCTATTTGATCAATAGCACGGAGTCTACGCATGATTCTGTCCATTTCTTCTTTAGCAACAAGCATGCGTTCCTCATGGGAAACAGTATAAGCTTCTGACTGTTCCAATCTTTTTCGTAACTGTTCTACTTCATCATACACCTGCTTTATAGCCTCTGTCTGTTTCTGCTCTAATGATTTGTGTTCCTTTTCTAATGCTTGAATATCAGTGCCTGATTGTAATTCATTTTCCATTTTTTGCTGAATTTCTTGTTGAAGTTGTATTGTTTGAGCTGAGGTTTTCTCAAGCTCAGCATAAGCCTTTTCAATCTCCTGTTTTATATTTTCTTTGCTTATTTTATGTGCTTCCTGCATGGATTTTATAACAGATTTTACTCTAACCACTTCTTCTTTTGATGTTTTTTCAAGTTCAGCCTGTTCCGCCTTGGCTTGGTTGAGTTGATCATCTAGTTCCTTCAAATGACCCATTCCTTGTCTTGCTGTCTCAATCTCATCCATGTACTTTTTTACTTGCCCTTCAAAGAAAAAAGCGGTTGCTTTTGAGTTTTCTGCTTGTCGGTCTTTACGGTTACTCATGTCAGTAAGTGTTTGAATCTCTGTTTTTAGTTTACGATTCGTCTTTCCACTTTCTTGAGCTGATACCTCTGCTTGCTTAGCATGCTGTTTGGTTTGATCTAATTCAGCCCGAAGTTGATTTAGTTCTTGCTCGGCTTGACTAATTTTTTGTTGCAATTCCCCAATATCTGCGCCGGTTGTAGGACGGCCTAATTTAATAAAGCTTCCGCTAGTACCTTCACTTTTTGATTAGTTAATTGTTCACAAGGGATTGGGCACAAAGATAGAAAAAAAAACATACCTTCTTGTATATTATTTGCTTCCTCGGTTGCCATGGCTCTATTCACTAAAAGTAAATGGAAAAAACGGAAGTTAAAAAAATAAATTATCAATTATAAATAGTGTCAGGAGCATGGAGCTTACTCTCCTTGCTTAATTTTTTACGTGTTCCTGAATACTTTTCATCATTTATCAGTTGGATAAACGCCTCTTGTACTTAACTAAACCCTTCTATTTATATTATATAACTACATTTGCTATGCACTCACATTAAGACTTACAAAATAAGAGCTACTTTAGCTTTCAAAACGTGTTTTTTGATACAAATGTCGGAGTTGTTTGTGTCTTAAGAGGAAGTTAAAGCACGCCTGAAGATAGACTAGGTGAAAGAGTAGTGGGATTACAGTATTAATGTAAGTTTATTACAATTTAGGTGTATGAGTAATAGAGGATGAGATAAAGATAATGTAGTTAAGATTACATTTAGAATGAGCATTCTTTTTTTTTTTTTTTTTTTTTTTTCATTATTAACTTGAAACGAACAGCAGACAATAATGACCAAGTTTTTCTGCCAGTCATTACTATGATTATATCTACTTTATTCATAAAAAACAATATAATAAGGAGTACGCGTTTTTTTGTGTGAAGGAGATAGCTATTTTCATGCAATGATCAACTGTCTACACTTTATGTGGGCTTCAGATATAATGGTTATGACCAACTGAATTGATCAATCATCCAACGTAGCTTACCTGCACGCTGATATTTTAAATACTGGCGTCCTATAGATTATCACTGATCAAATTAGAAAGGTTTAGTTGATATGTAAGGGGTTGAAGAACAAGAAGGAAAAGGCCCTTGCCAAAAAAATAATTTGTCTCCCTTTTATGCACTGTCTCTGCTTGACTGTGCTGTCAAAAAGGAGATGATATCACCTTTTATATACAGATACACAAGACATTTGACTTTAAAATATCCTATACCAAGAAAATAACAGACAAATTCATATCGAAGCATTCACTTTACAAAATTATTTGCTTGTATATAATAAATACCCATCATTTCCTGTCATGAAATTAACAGTGAGCAATAGAAAGCAAGATGAAAAAAAAATGTACAAGCAATAGATGTAAATGTGTTCATTTATTCGTTGTTTGACGTCAAGTACTTTGTTTTTTGGAAAAAAAAAAAGAGGACATACTGAAGTGATGCTTTGCTAATATAGCTGATATAATTTAAAATTTTACATAAAGAGAGTAGATAAAATGCTGTATTACTTTGCAATGCTGGAATGTTTTAGAATTCTTTGCCATCGTCTCGTTGCTTTTTTTTTATTTCTTTTAATCCCTGATGCAATTGATGAAGTTGAGCGGCTACTGTATTGTTTGCAGCATGAATAGCAACGCCATTATGTAAGAAATTATCCAATAAACTAGTTGAAGCTGAAATGGAGATTGGTTTACTGGATTCGATTTTGAGATTAAGTGGAACGACTTCGGGTTTTCTGTTACTCATGGTGAATATGAATTAAAAAAAAAAAAAAAAAAAAAAAAAATGAAAGCAGTGATAAGTCAAAGATAAGCCACAATTAACATAGATTTGAGGCCAATGAATAAAATGTTTTTAATTTCCGTCTTTACGCGAAAAGTATCCGTTCATCTTGAGTTTCATAGAGAAAGCAAGTTGCGAGGTGTTTTTTTTTTTTTTTATTTCTGATAGAAAAGTTTGAAGTGTATTCAATACATTCAGATCACTTATTGAGAGTGAATAGAATGAAATAGATTTTTGATGAAAGCTTTTTAATTAGAAATTGATACTAAATAATTTATTGATATTAAAAGGATAAATATAAAAGTGGGGAGTGAGGAAAGAAGAAAGTTGCGGACAAATAATAATTAAAGCAACACTTTGATAAAGTATTAAATTTGAATTAGATCAATTAATCAAGCAAATAATTAAGTTTCATGTAATATGACAGTCTCAGTTGACTCTCACGGTAGTAGCAGGCGTAACAGAAGGAGCAGAGATGATTGGTTCATGTTGAGTGTCTTGTTCTTCCTTTGTTTGTTCTTCAGTTGTAGTAGTGGTGGCAGTAGTAGTAGCAGCAGGTGCCTTCTTTCTACGGAAAAGTTGAGTAAGACTGCGACCAAGAGGAGATGAAGGACGAGAGGTGGATTTTGATTCAAGAGGTTGTTCTAAATGAGTTGTTTAGTTTATGATTTAAAGAGTCACATCTGTCTCTCATGCGATTATTTTTAAAGCGCATGTGGGACATTATAACGTGTAACAATTCTAAGTTTTTATTTATGCTAAACATACCAGTAGGAGTGTCAGCAGGCTTATCAGTTGTAGTAGGCACCTCATTGTGATCAACTGTTTCTTCTTTAGGTGCTTCTGTAGCATGTCCTTTCTTTTTATTGAAAAATTTACCAATCGAACTACGCTTGATTTGCTCAATCACATTGTCCTTGTGTTCCTTGTGAGCAGAGGCTTCAGCAGGCTCTGCAGTAACTGATTCAACAGGAGGTGCTGCTTCTTGCTCGTCATGTTCCTCAGTACTAGAAGCTGGAACAGGTTCTTGATGGGTAGTTTCAGAGCTTTCTGTTTGAGCTGGAGGTTTTTTTTTTTAAGATAAGGATTTATGTTTTGTAGATTTTATGATTACCTTTAGCAGGAACAGGAGGTGGTACCTCAGTCGTTTCGGATTCTTTCGTGGGAATCTATGTACAATAAGATGAATAAACAATAATGTACTACTGTTACTACTGTTACTACTGCCACTTTTGATTCAAGAAAAAAGTGGAGTCCAGTTTGAGAATATTGTTATTTGATAATTACCTTGTTACGGAACAAACTACCCAAGATTGACATACGCTTTTCATTTTTATTCTTAGTTTCACTATCAGCAACTGGTTCAGTGACTTCAGCTGAGGCAGCAGTTTCCTGCGATTCTTCAGCTAGATTATCCGTTGCAGGACTTGATTCAACTGGTTCGGGTGACTTGGGAGCAACCTTTTTATCAGAAGGCTTTTTATCCATAATATGTATAGCTCTTTCAATAAATAAAGAAAGACGCTTTGTTGTATTTGATTTAGAAGGGGTAGGTTGAGGAGTAGCAGTTTGATGTTCTTCGGAAGGAGTAACTTGGGTTGTACCATTCACAGGAGCAGGAGAAGGAACGGTCTCAGCTGTGACATCAGTAGTAGTTGGTACCTCAGTTGTTTCATTAGTAGTAAAGGTAGTGTTATTATTATCAATATCAGTAGTAGTAGTAGTAGTAGTAACAGGTTCTGCAGAAGTCATTTTTAAAGAAAAAAAAAAAGTGTTGAATTGTTTTCTTGTTTATCACGCAATTTATTAGAAACGGAGTTTATATAAAATTAAACTTTTTTTTTTTTCTTTGAGAAGATCTTTCATCTATAATGTCAGCTGTTTATTCATTTTAACTTACACATGATATTGACTGTGGTGTAACTTGACCTATCGTCATCCTAGCTTTTGTAATGCACAAGTGATATTGAGCTCAGTCGTGAGTTTATTCATGAATCATGCATTATGAAACTCCGTACGATGAACAATGAAATAGAGTTATTCCTAGTTGATTGATAGCTTTGTTCTCAATAGGACTCTATTGATTAATACTAAATAAAATTAATAATCTTACTTTTGAGTTAAATTTCTGAAAACAAATATATTTAAAATAGTTCACAAAGACAATGTTGCATTGATTTAGTTTATTGAGTTAATCTATAAATTCAATTTAAATTTTGTGTTACTTTATTAGATCAAGTCTTTTGAATTAAATCAACTGTGCTTTCACTGTCAGTTGCATCGGATTCAATTAGCTCTTAAAGATGCTTTTATTTATTTTTGATGAAGAGAAACACCAGGCTTAGTTGAGAAATGGGGTTTTTTTTTAATTAAAAGTTTATTAAGAACCAAGAAATTAACTCATTCTGATAATGTAGCAATGGGGAAACCTTTTCCCAAGAAGGAAAGAATGACTGAGTACAATACTTATACTGACGAAGATCGCCAAAGATACTTTAGTACGAAAGAAGATAAAACTAAAAGAGGCTGCATTAGCTGCACACGTCAACCATACCATCTGTTTGGATTGTTCCACGAAATCGAAGCACATCAACTGCTTGAGGTCTCAAAGCTGCAGAATTCATAATCATCTTGCACCGAACGTACATTTTATTGATACCAGTGTTCCATTTACAGCTAAGGATATTTGACAGAGAATTTTACTATCAATTGTTGCATAGCCAGGTATTCAAGTTCTGCTAAGAAATAATACAAAAATATCAATGTAGGATTAATAAAAGTAAGTGAAAAAAGGAAATAGTTGAGATTTTATTTAGCGTTTTTCGGTTATATTATCACTTTGATTAATAGCATTGCTTGTTCTTTGTTATGGAATATGTTATAACAAAGCGAATGGCTAAACATAATCATGAATACACCAATAAATGAATAGAACTAATTGAACATGAGGCGTTCTGTAGCATGACAAAAAAAGAGCAGAGAGCTGTCCTTTTGCATATGTACTATTAAATTGCTGCTGTAGAAGCTAATGAAGGCTCTGGTTATTGAAATCATGGATTACAATATTAGATATTTTTTGCATCAGCCTTGACCTTCATAAGTCGTTTTTGCAAACATAAGCAGTTATCTTTTGGTGGCAAATGTGAAGGATTTGCAAATGTTCAGGTTGGTACCGTTAGATGTCTGACTCTCCAGACAATTGCTCACACCAGTGGTGTGAAGGATGAAGGACTTTCCACGATGTTTGCTTTGTCTTGTGTTTCATTGCTGAGAGCAGTGGACTGGTTTGAAGCGTTGCGACTTAATTTGTAAAATGGCTGTTGAAATTGAATACTGTTTATGGAATATGACTGTTTGACTACAGAATTGACACTTTTGTACTATATCTCCTACTATTAGATATATACTATTAGCAAGCCTTAATCTAGTCATCATTTGATCTTTTCTCAAACAATAAATAATTTTCAATCTATCAAGGTATACTTTGACAGGTCAATCTTAGTGTTTTTTTGTGCAACACTTTTTGTTGAAAGTGTAATTTGAGCACCTTGTATTCGTTTTTGTTATACTCTGATACTTGATTGAACCTATTGGATATTGAATAGTTAATTGAATACTATATTATGTGATACGTGCATAATGTATCATTTATATTATAATAATATATGATCAGTTGAAAGGTTGCTTACTATATTTCAAAGTGTGAATACGAGCTATAAATACAAATAGCTATGAATTTGATCACATCGCTTATATTTCAAGTACTTTATTTTTTTAAAAAAATATGATCTAGTAGTCTTGTATCTATTTACCACTTGTTATCATGAGTAGATGATGCTATGTCAACTTTTTCTTACATAGCTAATTTATTCACTAGGCAAATATAGTGCTTCAGCTTTCTTTCATTTAGGCAATAGCAATTATAAATGATTTTATTTTACGTACAAATATGCATGTTTTTTTTATAATGTAGACATGCTCATATATGCTGAAAATTAATAAAATATTAATGGAAAAACAAACTCTCCTCTACTCATTGCTTTCTTCAAACTCCTCCTCACAGTCCAAATCAGAGTGCTCTTCTTCCGCCTCATCATTATCACCATGTTCAGTAGCATCATCCAAAAACATGCCATGTAATGCTTTTGGCCAAAAGATAGGGGCACGCTCCGAGTGCACGGTGTTTGTTGAAGCTTCATCAGTGATTTGAGACATTTTATTGAGTACTTTGCTTCTCTTTATAATCATAATCTTCTTTTATGCTTATGATAAATGCCTGTAGTCATAGTACTAGTTATGTATAAATAGTTTGATACCAACAATATTAACTTCTTACCTTCATAGCATCAATACACTTTATTACTTCTTCTATACCACCATTGTTAACCGCATCCTTAGTGATTGGGAATTGGCATGCGGCTATTTTTTTAATAATATATAACTTGGGCTTAATTAGCTCTAAAGTTAATAAACTAAACTTAAAGCCCATGATCAAAAAGAATGGGACTACTGTCTTATTGTTAGAGTGACCCAGCAAAGAGTTCAAGTGCTTCTTTGTTATGAGCACCGCTTTTAATTTGTCTTCATATAGCTTAGTACTGTTGACAACTTTGGAAAATTCGCCAGTCGAATAATCCGGTTGGTTACTTGATACAGAGGATAAGAGACGAGGATCTACTTTTAGTTTTAAAGAGAGCAGCGAGAAAGCATCAGGAACAGTATCCCCCCTAGTCCATAATAAAGATGATGTTTAGTCCATTGTAATGAAATGATAGAGAAAACTTACCAATGCAAGAAGAACGGCGAAATACTAAATGATTCTTCAATGATATTTGACCAGAATTTTAACTTGAAGTCCTCTTCGGAAGACTTTGCTATTCCTTTTGGATTAAGATAGTAATGTTTACTCACAACTAGGTCAAGACTATGAAAAATAATTGTTAGCTTGGACGAATAAGACAACATAAATGTACATTATATGTACTACATGAATCTACATATTTCTTTTTTTTTTTCTATTTGCGATTTGGTGACAGTTAGACAGTTCAAATGAAAAAAGTGCGTTCAGGAGAATGCGTAGAAAACATTATTCAGAGAAATGTGGAAGGAGAAGGGGTGATTTCCCTGTAAGCAGTAATTCTTCTTGAAGACACAATCGCAAAAATTTCCTAGCAGCCTGAATGACCAAGGAAGATCGGAATAGACAATCATCGATTACAGAGGACCAGTGACTACGCCAAATAGCAAGGATACCAGCACCACATATGGACGCAGAGGAGATAGTTACTGAATTTTGGTAGACGGTAGACGCAATAAAAAGAGAGCATCTTGAAGAGTTTGTTTAGAGAAGTTCAAGTCAAATTAATCGGACCATAGGATTTGCCATACCAAAATTTTGGAGGACAAAGAAACATGAAGTGCGATAGATCGTCTACCACAATACAGCAAATGGAGCAAGTAGAAGGGACAAACTTGATCGTTATAAATGAATGTAAAAAAATACAAGCACGGTAATTTTTGATGTAATAAACGGAACCACACATTACGACTTTTGTGGGAGATTTCAAAAGACCAAAAGAATTTACAGGATTTAATCAGCAGAGATAGGTGCGTGGTTGTGAGTCTTTTTTGTGATTAAGCATAGTTCACGATATAGTTTTGATGTGATCTGGGGAACAACAGGATAAATAACCAAAGACATAGCCTCAAGAAAGAGCGTTGTATCGATGTGGTCAAAAGCAGCAGAGATTTGTCGAGTAAAAGTCTGTGGAAAGAAAGGTACCAAAAGAAGTTGGCCAAGTTGTACCAATTTCAAAAGTTGTCAAAAAAATTGAGAAAATAAAGATACCTCTACATGGAGTCTAGGCCGCGTCCCGCCATGAGTGACATCAATGATGTACGCAGTAAAGGCAGGCAGAATAGCAGTTGCTTTGGACAGTGGTGTGTTGTTGTAAGGAAGAGACGCGTCGGAGAGAGAAAGGCACATGGCCGTGCGACTATTAATCACTGTCTTCAAAAGGAGATGGAAGTATATCCATGGCGTAGAAAAGCTGTCGAAACAGGCTATTAATAGGACAAAGGTCTTTAGGATAGAGATGGGCAAACAAAAGTTGTATACGATAGTCATGGTCAGACAAAGTGAAACCATGGTTTGGAAGACAGTGATAAAGAAAAAAGTCAACCAGACAAGGAAATACAAAGGAACAGCCGATATCTGATTCCATCCAAAAAGTACTAGATTGAGGCTACAAAGAAAGTACCAAAAGTGGCGGGAGCCAGCGAAGCTGGAGCACACCCTGTTGAGTAGCAGGACCAAATACATGGAGACCACCAAAGCTGCAAGGTGTACACAGTGACGGAAAACTAATTTTCAGAAATTGCTGAATGTTCACAAAAGAAGTCTCAGATTGTATACGTTTCAAAAAGGATTGGGGTACGAATAGAACCCGTAGGACATGCCAGAGACGAGACAGGATCAAGAAATTCAAAATGGTGATCCTACCTCAGACCAAAAGAGAATAATGCGAGTGAACCCCACAAGCGGAGACAATCTTACCAAGGAACTGATTATGTTGAGAGACTGATGTGTAGTCCCAGCAAATACCAAATTCAATGCCCCACAGGTGAGTATTGTCCTCACAAATATCTTTCAATTCTTTCATAAATGCTTTCTTATCCTGAACACATGCTACTTCAACAAAAACGGATCCCTAAGCAGCCCCCCCTTTTAGAAATGGTTTTTGAATCTGATACAATGGGTTGCTACAGTGAATAATGCTGGCAGGCGAACTAGAAAATGTGAAACTGTCATTCATGGCAATGGGCGACTCAGCATAGCTGGATGGCTTCATGGAATCTCTTACTACAGTGGTCCATTCTCTTTGGGTTTGGGAGTAGTTGTCGGTAGGCAGGCCAGCTTGTGGCTTAGAAGGTGGTAGATTTTCATTGTTGGAAAGAACGATGAACTGATATGAATGAAAAAATTCCGAATAGAGTTGATTTTGTTGTCGTCTAAAAAATATAAAATTGCGTCAGCTTCTGTCAAATGAACATGTCATATATCATACACTTTCCTTCGTCTTATGGTATTACGTGACAAAAGCTTCATGTGTGAGATTAGTGTCTTGTAATGGCGATACTATGTGTTTTTCGTAATCTTACCTCCTCTTGCTTTTCTTAGAATCTATTTGAAACAAGATACACGATCATATAAAAAGATCAAAGAGCTTTCAACTTACCCCTTTGATCTTACAAGCTCTGTTTAATCGCGCATCCAAAGCAAGATCAGACTCAACTTTGGCTATTTTATCTAGTTTCTTTAGTGTAGGTTGTAATAGTATTTTTGAGGATAAGACTAAAAGAAGATTTTTCACGATATGCATGCATAGTTTCTGTTTTGAAATCAGAGAACAGAAGTATGAGTTAATTGGCTCTGAAGGAAATCCATATCTTATTTCGTCAGTTTCTCAATACATACAGCACCCTCCTGGAGGGTTTTCTCGCAGTTCCTTGCAGCAGGATGTTGACTCACGACTTTAAAACTAAGATTACATTCCCCTTTCATGAACTCTGCTACTCTTGATTTTTTTAATTTCCAGTCCAGCGAACTTCTTTATTAGGTCATCTACTACGCACTGAATGGTTGCCAAAGCATCTTTGTCAAAGAATCTGATCAAAATTTCCTTGTGTTTCTCGTTGAGTCTACTGACTGGTCTGTTAGACGTACGGTTGGCATTCTTCAAAGATATATTTTTTCTGACTACTTGTTATGCATTTGTTTCCACTTGCGTGTGATATTATAGCTGACATGTGTAGATAAAACAGCCTCCTTTGGCTTCGTCATTTTTTGCTCAGATTTGTAAAACATATTCTTTGTAGTTCACTTGTTTAACTTTTTTTAATTGTGAGCTGCTTTATTGTGAATATAATGGGCATCACTGCTTTTTAAATAATAAAGTATGAAGATGAAAACATAAGCAATAGTTAGTCAACTAAGAATCCATTATCAATTCTTTATAAACAATGAAAAATGTCCATATCTTTATTAATGTTTAAACTCCAGCTAAATTTAAGTGGTACTTTAGTAAATTCCTATTTAGCGGAATCACTTTGAAAGGCTACGGTAAAATGTTTTAGGCTGTGAAGCTCTTTTCTAGTCATCTTTATTCGAACTTTCAAATTTTTTTAATCTTTTTAATAAATTAATATGCAAAACATTCAAGACAGTAGTACGACACCGATGTATTGGGGAGCAGAAGAAGGTCTTAGTCCAACATATTCCTCTCCAACACCTTCACCGTCTCATTCGAATATTAAAACTTCAGAAACAAAAAGATCAAGAGTCAGTCGAGCATGTAAGAAAGCAAACAGGGGGGATGGGAAGATCTAGAGTTGTATTAAATAGTAGAAAATAGGTGACATTTGTCGAAGAAAGAAAACAAAGTATGTATGAATAAAAAAATTGGGAATAACTCATTTTTATATGTATTCATGCATAAAAGATGTGATGCAGATGATACAAAGCAGTGTAAAACATGTCTACAGTATGGTTGGGAGTGTACTTTTAACGATGTATGTTTCTTATATTAAAACACAACATCTAATTCAATTGAATAATAGACAACAAAAAAAAGAGGACCACCAAAAGGGTAAACAAAAGATACAATGTTTGCTTTGTGTCTAATACGCTATTTGCACAGTTATATCGAAAGCCTTGAAAATCGATTGAAGAAAATGGAGAGTTTATTAGAACAAATACAACCTAAAGATCCTCATTCCGAATCAGCTGTGGATAAAGTAGAACAACCTCCTCAGAAAAAGAGAGTAGTGACACCAATGCAGATGCCAACCTCCATTGAACATACCAAGGCAGCACGTTATCTTGGAAGTTCGTCTGGATACTACTTAATGAGAGATATTCCTTCAACAGATAAAGAAGTTGTTGAGAGAATAGAACACTATCCAAGGATCTCAGATGTTACCGGTACAGAAAGCAAAGGATCTTTGGCGATTCGTAAAATCAACACCAATGATGATGATGTGATGGTGGTGTGTGATAGAACTTTAGCTGAACATGTTGATCGATTAAAAATGGACAAGTCATATTTTAAAGATGATATTGCACCCAAAGAGTTGTTAAATGAGCTTTTGTTAAGGTAAACAAGATTTTTTTTTTTTGATTCTGTGAAACATTTACATCTCCTAAAGGTTTTTCGAAATGGATCATGGCACCTTACCTGTAGTTGATAGAGAACCATTTATGGATGCCTATCAAGGCCGTACCCAACCTCCTCCTGCCACTGTCTTGGTTTACGCTATATGGACTTATACTTGCTCAATATTGCCACCAGGAGATCCTTTATTGAAGAAATACAACATTGAGGACAGTGAACACCTCTTTGAGGTCTTTTGGGAACATACATCAAGCATTATGAGATCAGAATATTTGACTCCTAGATATGCTACCATCCAAGCCTTAGTATTGTTATGTACGATTCCAAACACTCACAATGTGTTTTATAAAAACTGGGTGAGAGCCGGAATGGCTGTTAGAATGGTAAGCATCTTGTTTAAATCCAAAAGAAATGCCCTTCTTATATATTGTAAAGGCGCAAGAGCTAGGACTTCATAGAACTATAGAAAAATTGCCGCTGACAAAAGATACGGTAGAGGCACGTAAAAGATTATGGTATTGTGTTTATGTGACGGATAGATGGATATGTGCTGTTATGGGTAGACCCTTGGCTATTGCTGATGCAGACTGTGATATTGATCTTCCTGAAATTCAGCAAGGCGGCAAAGACTATTCACTTTTTGTAAATTTCATTAAGTTGTCTGGCATCCTTGGCGAAATACTTTCCCGCATTTATTCTCCCAAAGCAAAGGCTCGTGGGTATAAAAACACGCTGATTTATCATACAGTACTCAGTATCCATGCCATGCTGGATGATTGGTTGTCTCAGCTACCTAACCATCTGCGAATCAATCTAGAAGAAGCAAACAGAACTAATCTAAACGAGGCAGGTCCCTTGATTATTTGCTATCATGTTATTATTATCTTGCTTTACAGAACATTTTTAGTATCATGTAAGCATGAAGTATTACCCGAACTATTTGACATGGCCAATGAACGCTGTACGACATCAGCAAAAAGCATTGTTGATATCGCAAGGATACTCGCTCCATCCATAGTTGCTTCTTTTGGTTGGAACTTTGCTGGTAATATAAAATTGAATGATATCTACTGAATTCTATCTTTACCTTTTTTGATTAGGGTTTGCTGTATTTCAAGCTAGTCTTGTTCATATATATAACTCTACCAGTTCAAACCCCGAATTGGCTAGTTCATCAAGGGCTTATGCACAAATTGCTATAGAGGAATGCATCAAACCTTTAGGAAAAACTGTAAAAAGCATTCAGAAAAATATATTGAGTGTATTACAACACATGATGGATATTACGGGAATGAGTAAAGAGGGATCAAGACCGGCAAATGCCACGGCTGTCTCGAGCGCCAATTTAGGTCATCATACAAACATTGGCCACTATACACATCGTCCTTGTCCTACAAAGCCCTCACAGCCATCAGCGATGAGTATGCATACGATTGTTTCCAATTGGGAAAGCAACATGAGTTCAAGCAATGCAAGCAGTAGTAATGATCATTTACCAATGTCTCAAGAATTTGTTACAAATAATGCGGCGTGGCAATCATTGTTTGCCTCAGCAGCCGCGCCATTCATTGGAGATGAAGGGGACTGGCAAGGTATTACGAGTTACTTGCTTGCTCTATTTTACTGACTTTTTTTTTGCAGCAATGTTATCTTCACTCTTTGATGAATCTCAAATGAAACCAGAAAATAATTACATTTCGTAAAGAAAGAGTATTGTATTCACTTTAGCCAAGGTTTGAGAGCGGCCTTTGCTTAATAACAATTTGACTGAGTGTAACATAAAAGGTTTTTATCTTCTCATTTTCCTTTTATCCTTTTTTTTTTTTTTTTTTTTTTTTTAGGGTTGTAAAAAAAAACAATGAATAGATATAACTCCTCAAGTCAAGAAGAGAATAGCAGTAACTATGAATATGAGCAAACCTATTCTTCTCATACCTACTCCTATGTAAAGACTTTTTTTTTCAATAAAATAATACACACTGGATACACAAATGACTAACAAAACATAGACCTCGAACGAAAACGAGCATTCTTTTTCATATAAATATCCACCTCACAGTGATAGTATCGATCCTGTCTTTACTCAGCAAGACTATGATAATCCTAATCCTAATTATCCTCAACCCCCTGAGACAAAACATAATCCTGGTCCGGATCCAGGTAGAGTAAAAAGTTTATTATAAAAACAAGGCGATATTTAAATGAGTACATATAGTCCAATATGGCGGCATGGTTAGCCATGATGATGACGATGAGGATAATTTTTATTTACACATAGATCCTACCGTAGACCATGAAAAATTGTCTGACTTTGAGCTTTCAAATTGTAAGTGTAATAAAAAAAAAAAAAAAAAAAAAAAAAAAAAAAAAAAAAAAAGTACTGATATCAGGGTACTACAGGTGAAGGTAAAAAAAGAGCCTTGTTGATTGGAATCAACTATTTGGGCACAAAAAACCAATTAGATGGTGTGTAAAATTTTGCTGCAACATATCACCGTACTTATTGTCCACAATAGGATGCATTAATGATGTACAAAACATCAAACGCTTTTTGACTTCATTGTATAATTTTAAAGAGGTAACTTGAACAATCTACACAAATTATATAAAAAGATGGTTTAGACAAAGACATCTAATGATAGGAAGATATGGTTATCCTAACAGATGACCAAGAGGATTCTAAATTTATACCTACAAAAGCAAATATTCTCTCTGCCATGGAATGGTTAATTCATGACGCGGAGCCAAATGATTCGTATGGACAACAATCCACTGCTTTACTTTGTTCAGCTTACATTTTTTATGCTAGATTCTTTTTTCATTATAGTGGTCATGGCGGCAGAGTAGCTGATACAAGTAATGATGAAGATGATGGATATGACGAAACAATTTATCCTTTGGATTTTGACAAATTTGATGGTACATCTGGTCAAATCCTAGACGACGTAAGATTTTTTTTATTGATTTCATTTTGAACTCCCCTTTTGTCTTGGTCACTAAAGCAATTTTGATAGGAAATGCATGAAATTATGGTGAAGCCTCTTCCTAAAGGTTGTCGTTTGACTGCTATTTTTGACAGTTGCCATTCAGGAACTGTTCTTGACTTACCCTACATATACTCAACAAAAGGAATTATCAAGGAAAACAATGTGTTTAAACAAGCTGGAATGGGATTTTTATCGGCTGGTATTAAGTATGCCTCCGGAGACAGAGAGGGGGCATTGAGCTCTATCCTGTCACTTGGTAAGGAAATCATGGAATCTCGTCAGGTTTCTGATGAGGTTCGCGAAAGAAACACATCTTTAGCCGATGTGATTATGTTTTCTGGTTGTAAGGACGACCAGACATCTGCGGATGCAAAGGAAGCGGGTAGGGCTACAGGAGCTATGAGCTATGCTTTAACAAGTACGTAAAGAAAAGTACGGACGTTCAATCATTTACCAATTTCTGTTAGCAACGCTCCGTGAAGACCCAAATCAATCTTATTACAAACTTTTGAACAATATTCGGCGTATTCTACGTGATAAATATTCTCAACGTCCACAGTTGAGTGCATCTCACCCTATAGACGTCTACCTTGAATTCAAATGCTAAGTGAATGGTATTTAGCCATAAAAATCGGTCGTCGCCTTAAGTTGTCAATAAATGTAAAGCCAAGCAAAAAAAAAGTTTGTATTATTTATATCAAATCTATGGAAAAAAAGCATTTACATAATTACAATTTCATTTTATTTGAGCATTCAAGTTAGAATGAGAATTTTAAAAGGCTACTTTTGGTGGGAAAGATGAATTTAAATGGTCAATAGAGATGGATAATTATTACTACTTCAAATATGACAGCACGCTAAGCAGACATAATTCAAATTCATCTATTTATTATGATGCATTATCAAGGTCAACTTCTTCCTTTAGTCTGTATAATACTCCAAAAGAATTAACTACTATAATGCAAGAACTTACAATGAAAAAGGCGCAAAGCCAACTAATAATAGCAATCTAAGAAAATTATTTTCATAAATGCATTTTTATGAGCTGTCAATCTCAATTACAGGAAACAGACAATGCTGTTTATTTATAAAATCAATATTGTTATTCTATCTACAAGTGTAATTTAGTCTCTTCTTTGTGGGTTTATAATACATTCCCAAACCATATACTTTTTTCAATTAAAGTGATTTCACAAACCACAATCCTTTACTTTTTACTCTTGAAGAAATCTTGGTGTATTAAAGGACCTGATCTCATCCGTTAAGGGCTTTTTTAATTTACATAATAGAAATTTCTATTATCTTTAAAGGGTATTCGCTAGCATGTCCGGCAGTGCATGAAGTCGATTTCACTAAAGGGAGAGCAACAACATAAACGTAGTTTCAAAAGATCCTTTACAGTCTGGCGACCAACGAAGAAAGAAAGGTAAGAAGGCTAGTTTGAATATACAATGACAAAAGCTCGAACGAGAACAGGGGTAAGCAGAAGATCTAGGACAAGAGTGATAAGAACTAGAGAAAGAGAAAGTCTTTATGATGTATACATGTAGGTCTCAAAATAAAGAACATATAGTAACAAATACTTTGTTTAATAGTTTGTATGTCACAGTCAATAACAAAATGATCGGCTATTTTATCATCCATGAATATGAAAGCAGTGCGTATCGTGTTTACATGCTTCTTTTATGAAGTACTAGCAGAGATTCATATAAAGATCCATCTACTTTTTCTGACGTCAAACGTGCTGAAAGCTAACTTTGTTGATCATGTTTTTTTTTTATAAAACGGTTTACAAGCCACAACGGTTGCGTTTATTACTTGGTATTAATTCATAATGTTATCCTTTTATACTTATAGAATATTCAGAGAATCGTTTGAAAGCAGAGATTAGGTGAATGTTTTAAATGAATTATACATTTGATATGATTTGGTATTTCTCAAGCAAAATGTGTACCTTATTCCCCACCCCCTTTTTTTAAATCTGTTAATGCGGAGATTCATTTAATTTGCATTATCAATACACACGAAGCATGTGAATTTTTCTAAGCAAGACGTGTTTTCGGTATAAACTGCTTTTTATTACTTTTTTCCCCTCTTTTCTTTCATAAACGTTTTTTTTAAAAGTAAAATGTTGAGATCTACCACCACCCGTTCTATTCAACTATTATCTCGTGCTCTTCCTAAAAGAACCTTTACTCAATCTGCCATTGCTCGCAATGCAGTTGGCCTTCCTACATCTCTTCAGGCCTTCACCGAAGAAGAGCTTATGCTTAAAGACTCTGGTAGAACTGAGGAAATAAAAGTGATGTGGAGAATTACTGATCGTGTATAATATAGTTGCTAGATTTGCTCAAGAAGTAGTTAAGCCAAAGGTACTAGAGATGGATGAAACTGAACAGGTGCACCCTTCTATTTTAAAGGGACTTTTCGAACAAGGTGTGAGTATTTTATCTTTTTAAGAGGGATGTGACATGGATGTTAAATAACGAAAACCGTATATGTAGCTTATGGGAATTGAAACCGATGCTGAACATGACGGTGCTAATTGTTCTTTTACATCAGCTATTATCACTATTGAAGGTAAGGGAGTGCACAATTAAAACAAAATACAGCAACATGATAAACTCAAAAGAAAAAAAAAAAAAACAATGATCAGAACTTGCCAAGGTCGATCCATCAATCAGTGTACTTTGTGATGTTCAAGTAAGCATAGAGTGGAATACATAAAGTATATGAAGCATTAATACTTTTTTATAATTAGAACACTTTGGTTGGAACCCTTGTTCGTAAATACGGTAATGCAGATGTCAAGAATAGATTTCTTCCAAGATTAGCTACAGATGCCGTTGGTTGTTTCTGTTTATCTGAATCAGGTTCAGGTTCTGATGCATTTGCTCTTCAAACGCGTGCTATCGAAAAAGATGATCATTATGTATTGAATGGTTCAAAGATGTGGATTACCAACTCTGGTGAAGCTGACATTTTCCTTGTGTTTGCTAATGTGTAAGTCATACTAGGTTCTCCGGTGTTTTTTATTCTTATTGTTTTTGATAGTGATCCTTCAAAGGGCTACAAGGGCATTACATGCTTTATTGTAACAAAGGACATGGGCATTCAAATCGCAAAGAAAGAAAGCAAGTTGGGTATTCGCGCATCATCTACTTGTGTATTAAACTTTGACGACATCATTGTTCCCAAAGAAAATATTCTTGGTGAGGTTGGTAAAGGTTACAAGTATGCCATTGAAATCTTGAACGAAGGTCGTATTGGTATTGCTGCTCAAATGATTGGTCTTGCCCAAGGTGCTTATGATATCGCCTTACCTTATCTTTTCCAAAGAAAGCAATTTGGTCAATTCATTGGTGATTTCCAAGCTATGCAACACCAATATGCTCAGAGTAAAATACATGTTTCCTTAAATTGATGTGTTTGTACTCATTTTATGTGAATAGTTGCCGTTGAAATCGAAGCTGCTAGACTCTTGACCTACAATGCTGCTCGTTTAAAAGAAGAAGGCAAAAATTTTATCAAAGAAGCTGCCATGGCTAAACTTTATTCCTCCCAAGTAGCTGAGCACGCTGCTAGTAAAGCTATTGAATGGTGTGGTGGTGTTGGTTTTACTCGTGAGCTGGGTGTTGAAAAATTCTACAGAGATGCAAAGATTGGTGCTATTTATGAAGGCACAAGTAACATTCAACTTCAAACAATTGCTAAATTGATTTCTTCACAATACAAATAAATATAGATTTTGCATTCTGGCTAAATGGATAAAATAATTCTTTACATAATTTTTCTTTACGGCTAAATATTTATTGACTTGGACGAAATCAATGGAGTCGCGCGTTGTCCTGTCACAGCATCTTAAATTAAGAACAGTGGTTCTCAATAGTTTATTAGCCAACTCTCCTTCTACAGTCCATTTTCCCCCTTCATATCTTTCATGTCTCTTTATTCTTTCGATTTCTTTTTAACTATAATAACTGGAATATGAAAACAGCGATCCCACTGAGCTATTAATTACCCTTTTCAGATAAATACCTTCAAGGTTTCGTCTGAGCACGAAATCTGTCAAACCAGCCGACTGTCTTTGATAAAAGTCCAATCATCAAAATTATGAGAGCACCATTCTGTACCTCGGGCAGCGTTTTCATTGTTACTTGATTCCTGACATTTCACAATCCAGAACTTTCCTCTACCCTACCGATTGGCAGTGAAAGGTTGTGGATGTGATTAACCCAAAAATGAGTAGAGAGCTACGTGGCTTGAAAGTGACGGCTGTTTTAAATGAATTGAAGCTGCAGCATAAAGGATTACTTGTTTACTTTTTTTTTTTTATTCATTTATATTTTTCAGCATGGTTCCTAAGAGTATGAAAACTAATTTGCAAATAAATACTATTAATTTAATGCTTACAAATTTTTTATTAGAAAGACAAAGTAAAAGAGTTCGTATGGCACATAGATATCGAATTGCCGGTAGAATAAAAGATCATCAAAGAAAGGAACGTCGAGGCGAAAAAAAGAACCTTAAGGGCAACAGGAGTAGGTGTATAATTAACGGCTTGTGGTATTTCAAGTTTCTAAAATTTCTTTATAATAGAATCAAAAAAAGATCCTGGAATTCCAAATAACTGGCCATTTAAAGAAGAGCTTCTAAATGAAGTTGAAAGACAAAGGCAAGAAGCCGAAGAAGAAAAGAAAAAGAAGAAAGCATTAAACAAAAAGAAAAAGACTACACCAAAAAAGACACTAGTTGAAGAAGAAGTAATTGAAAATGACTTGGAGAAGTCTGAAGAGTAAATTATCAAGAAAAGATTAGATATATTTGTATATAAAGAACTTTATTTCTCGTATAGACTTTAATTCTTATCAGTTCCTTACGCCATTAGTTTCAATTGCTTACAACATGTGTTGTACTTTTCTTTTTTTTTTTTTTTTTTGGAAATCATTTGGTTATTGCTGTAATTTTATTCAACTGTTATTTAATTTAAAATTATGTTACAAACAACGAGGTTATGTGTCGATAAATATAGGTGGTTGGGTATTCTTTTTTTTTTTTCTTTCTGAAGTTACGGTTTTCCAATTTTCAAGCTAAGAAAACCTGCAATGGCAGCCATAATAGCACCAATTCTCAAGATAACTCCAATCGTATCTGTGGGTGTCTCTTGGCCTTGATTATTCTCCAGCAACCGAAATATAAGACTGCTGAAGAAAGTAACAAGGAACTGTGGTAAAACTATGTACATGTTATGTATTCCTAAAAGCACACCAGCTGCCGGTGTTGATGATCCTTCATGGCGTGCTTTTCTTCCACTTATCTCACCAGTACGGTGTGATTCTTTCACTCCAACCATTTCAATATCCTCTTCATCATCGTCTTCTTCATCATCAGTGGTCATCACGGGTTGATAAATACCTGATTCAATACCACTTCGAGCCAAATTAAGATTAACTTGAGATTCTGTTATGCGAGAATTTCCAAAAACAGTGTTTTTAGGTTCTCTTTTAGCTTCTTGAGCAGATATGAATTCACCTAATAAAGAAAATGGAGCCCACATAGTAATAGCCCAGCTAATACCGCACAAACCAATTACGATAGCAGCAGCTATAACATCTTTGACAAAAAACGTCGACATCATGCACGCACAAAACACAAAGTGACTTATTGTCCATGAGCGAGGAAGTGTCAAGAATGATAACTTGAGATGCTTCAAAAAGTTAAGCTTGAGATGTATTCCGTTATACAATGTCAAGGTATAATGTTCTTGATCTTCATCTGATGATGACACGATTAAAGGTAGTAAGATTGAAGATGATAGTGATACGATAGAATAGACAAGGAACGCGAACGATCCAGCCCGTGTTGCCTGTCCTACTCTATCCTCTGTTGGATCTGACCCTTCTAATTGCGTATTGCTGTATATCTCTGCTACCCAAGTTGTGGAATAGAAAAGAAAAGGAAACCAACCAATCCAGGCAAAGAACTGCACGTTACAAATCCTTTGAATAGGCTTTGGTAAATTCCAAATGTTTTTAAAAATGTCTGCAAATAATTTAAAAGGAGATCGCTTTTTCGGTGTGCTATTATTGCTTGATGAGCCTACAATTCTTAAAGTTGTTGTGTTTCATTACCTTGTAACTTTATCTAATGCTTTTTCTCTAACAGTATAGCAAGTAATGAAATCACAGACTAAAAGTACTATAGTAGCTAAAACACATAGTACCTTAAGTTGCGTGTTGCCTAGAAATGGTAAATATTTGACAAGGTTGGCATAGCCCCTGATTTTCCAAAAATAAGTTTCATGTGCATTTAGTTCATCTAACTTTACTTACATGAAATATCCAGCTACATTTCCCATGCCTACCATTCTGCCTGCCCAGGCAGTTGCGCTTTCTTGTTGAGACGGAGGAAGTGAATCAACAATTAAAGCTCTACAAGAAGCCTGCACTGTTTGTGTATATTTGAGCACACATTGTGATTATTAAATTTATAATTTAATTTACCACAATTAACACTGAAATCTAGAATGTATATCGAAGTGATAGCAATAATAATTGAAACAGTTTTAAACTAACAAAAAGTAAGTACGATTGATATCCTTTTGATGGGCAATACATACCGTGTCACCTTGTTCTGTTTGAGTAAACAACCAAGTGATTTCTCTAGTCCATCCAATAACAAATAAACTTAGTACAACCATGATACTTCCACCAAGTAAAAAGGGTCGTCGTCTCCCCCATTTTGATGTACTTGCATCAGATATAACTCCTACTATTGGCTGCATAATTAAACCTTTTTATTACATTGTATCAGATATGTTGTCGAAAATTCCCAATCCTTTTCTTTTTTTTTTACCAGACAATGGTCCTGCTATCCAGACAAGCGACATGTATGATTTTGTTAAGCCTAATGATAACAAATAAGGTGTACCTATACAATAAGATTATTAATTGGGCCACTCAAGCGCACTTTATGCTTATTTACCATATGCCATTTCGACTGTCCCTATAAAGTGAAAAGCTTGAGTACTCTGCTACTATTAATATATTATTTTATTGTACTTACAAGTAAACTGAAGCCTATAGAATACAGAAATGTTTATAATGAATGAGTAATGGACAATGTCTTTTTTTTTTTTTTTTTTTTTTTTTGGCTTACCCAGCCAAACATAAGGTAAGAAAAATTGTTTGAATGGTTGCATTAGGACCTCGAATAACTGTAGTTTCTCTATGTGTTTCCTCATTGGTTTGTTCATTTAGCAACATGGGGGAATCTTCATCTGAAGCATACGCATTTTCTGCGGGCTGCTCTTCTATTCTCATCTGACAAATAAAAAAACTCGAAAAAAAAAAAGAAAAAGAAATGAAAATACATGCGAATTTGTATAAATAGACATGACGTACAGCGTGTGCTACCCAGTTCCAAATACTTTATTATGAAACTATTCAGCCTTGACATTGCTCAGCTATGTTCCTTACATGTTCTCTTGAAAGCTGTGATACCTTAATCCTAGAGATTTGCATAAACCTTAGTGTCTCGAATTTCTATTTTAATTTCCCCGCACAGAGTTTCCATTTCGCAGTGAAGATAATCATAAAAATCCATTTACTTATTTACAAAAGTAAAACCTGTATTTATCATTGGGTTAATTTATTTATTTATATACACAGACTATTTAAAAGAATGAATAAGATGATCAACAACACATGCTGTAGTGTGTCTAATGAGGTGCTTCTAAAAATTGAGTCATTTTAGCTTTATTTATTATCTTTTGATAAACTCAAGGAATTAGGATATATTTGTACACAATAAAGATTTGTTTAAAATAATGAATATACATAGAACTTTGTATACGAAGATGATGACAGTACTTATAAAGATATCAATTTTCGATTCTTTCTATGTAATAAAGTTAAAAATATCTGCTGAAATGTTTGTTGTATTCCATTTCTAAATAGTACACAAGCTATGATCCAATAAAAGAACCGATATCGAATTAAGTTTTTAAATATCCATCTTTTACCCCTCCTTTTCTTTTCAGCCCTATTGGTAGTTAATGGAGTCATGACTAGATTAGAATGGCTTGGAACAGGTGTAAGTGATGTGATTGGAGTATTATAAAGACTAAAGGAAGAAGTTGACCTTGATAATGCATCATAATAAATAGATGAATTTGAATTATGTCTGCTTAGCGTGTTGTCATATTTGAAGCAGTAATAATTATCCATCTCTATTGACCATTTAAATTCATCTTTTCCACCAAATTCTGTTCTTATTTGTTAGTTGTATGTAAGTAATACAAGTATTTCTTACCTTCAAGTAAATCATTAGGTTCAATGACATTCTTTAACTCTTTTAATGTTGGAAAATTTACCTTTTGCTTTGCTTCATTTGATAGTATGATTTTACACATTTGCCATAATCCTTGGTAAATCCAACTGAAATTAATTAGATGAACAGTTCCCACCATTCCAGGGTACTTTCTTAGCAATGAGATGAGTGATTTAAATAGACCAATGTCCTATTGTTGTTGTATGAGGATATTATATATTCTATTTAATAGCAATGCGTTATTACCGTAGGAATCGAATTTGCATTCTTGAAATCAACTAATAAGACTATTTCGAATATCATTGGATCATCCATATTTTGCTCTATTCTTTCTTTAGAGATATTCCAAACAAGCCGTCTTGCTGTTTCTAATACAAATATGATGAGAGGCATTAAACAATCTTCCAGATCTTGTGGCTTTGGTAAATAAGAAAGATGAATGATAAGAATAGGTCGATTGTGTTTATCTCTTTTATGAAAATAAACAAGAGGGTCTTTTAGTAATTCTTTTTGAAGACCAATTTGATGAATATCATGTCTTATTCTCCATCGTATTACGTCCAGCAAGTGTGATAATGTTGTAGGTAAGTCATAATCATTTTTACGTAAATAACGAAAGAGATTAGCTATATCTTATAAATGAGTTATATGTACACTTGTGTGTTCATCAATTAATTGACCTTTATCTTGAACAAAATCATCCAAGTCATTTAAACTCTCTGCTGTCAATTCATATTCTTCAGCAATGATCGTTACTTCTTTTTTCAATGTACTTTTTATGTTGTCAACCTTATTTTCATGCTCTTTATATAATTTATTATTTTCAGTATGTCTTTTATCCATATTTATTATAAAAACGAAAAGGAAAAAAAGAAAAAAGAAAAAAAAAAGTTTCTCCATAAAAAAGTATAAAATTTCACGTGTGAATGACAATATCACTTTGGTTTTCCCCAGATTTATCTTTATGGTAACTATGACGACTAATAAAAAGAAACCTTAATTCTCTCATGGCTATTGTGCAAGCATTATCCAATTTCAACCATCATTATACGACTTATAATTGATTTAATGAGAAGGTTTAGGGCAGTTGTATTAAAATAAAAGTAGCACGTCATAATAAATCAGCAAAAAGCATAGAAAACCCATACAACAAAAGAAAGATGGATAAACACTTACTTTATTCAAACCTATTCATCTTATTTATATCATCTCTCACTCTTCCTTGATGGTCATTAAGCCAGGAAAAAAAAAGTACTAGGCTAACTTTGAAACCCTTGTAGAACAAGGAACAGTAATCATGTTATTTATATAGCTATCTACGACTGTTTGAAGTAGTAAGTAGTCCCAAGTTTATAAACAATTGAGTGGATATACTCAAATGAGAGCAATATATAGTACAGTGTCACTCGTTCTAACATCAAATAGCTTATAAAATGATAAACCGCTCAATACTGATCAGCCACTTCTGCTGCCATTAAGACAGGGTGAATATTAAGAGCACGAAGATTTAGAGATACATCTTATAGTGCTTGTTTTATGTATATTACTGCTGTACCCTTTTTTTATTGAAAATTAATTTTTTGGGGGATACACGGATGACAAATGGGCAGTCAATCTTACACAACCATCTATTTGTTACATTTGCCTCAATCTAGTCGTTTTCAATTCTGGGTAGACAACTTTACTGAAGTACTAATGAGGTTTTGTTAGAGAGAGCATATTGGATTTATAGTACAGCATTTTGCTATTTAACTTAATTTCTGCTATTTCTTCTTGTATCTCCTTTACAGTCTCCTTTTTACAATTTTTCTTCTTTACACGAAAAAATTTACTTGTACATTGGCAGATGTAAGATTGTGCTACAATAAATGATGCTAACAGAAAAGAATAAACTTGAGGATTTAAAAATTAGCCAAACCGTGCGCTGCTAGCCCTATTTCATTTCGCCATCTTCTCATGTATTTTATTTAACAATAAAACAAGATACATCTAAAGAAGTTGTGTTTAATGAAAGCTCATCTTTTTTAAACCAAACCTTAATAAGCATACGATTAACCTTCCGAAAACTAATAACGAAACAAGGATTTTACTAACTGCTTTATCAAAGAGAATAAAAGGAACAAGAGAAGACGAGACTCAGTAAAGGGATGTTTTATTTAGTAAGAAAATGATACTCTATTTTACTTTTCATACACGGATAATATTTCATGTTATGGATTAATAATTAATGAGTATGATATAACTGATGACAAATAGATAAGGGGTATGTGTTCTTCCATGGTTGTATTTGCCACCATAAGCATTTATCCATAGAATACTCGTATATGATTAACTGCAATTGACTGTGATTAGTTCCTGGATTTAATATAATTTAACCGTGCAGTTACGCAACGTTTTATCCTTAATGAAGATTATCCGAACTAACCTGTAGCCTACCTATTAGGTATATTTTACATGTAGCTTATTAATACTATTTTCATATCGAGTTATGAATGATGGATATATCACTAACCTTATCGGTGAAAGAACATCAGCAGAAGACGTAACACGAACAAATAGATATATAAGGAATGCTTCCAAATCGTGTATTTTTGCTTCTTTTTTTCATCATCTTCCCATATTTTACTATCAAATGAACAGGCTTCGAAAATTGATTCAAGAAAATCCTTACTCGACATTATCCACTCAGGTGTTGAGAAATTCATTCTTGTTACTCACTTGGCTTGGAACAACACTGATTGATCAATTGACTTGGCCATTAAATGAACAAATGGACTATATTTACAAGATTGAGAATGAGCATTTTAAAGGTGCTCTTATCATGCCTGGTATAGCCCAATCAAAAGATGATGATTCGGCTATTGAACGTTTAAAGAAAGCAGATATTGTCATTTTTGAAATACATGGTAAAATAGCATACGAACAAAGTGGTTTCTTTTTACTTACCCTATTCTACAGGCGGTGCCTTTGTTGTAGGAAACTGTACAATGTATATAAGCTCATTTATAAGTTGGATAAACATTTTAAAGGAAAAATACCAGTTGGATGCCTGTGTGATGACAATTGAATATGGTAAACCATAAATACGCACGTTGGATGTTATTGACATGCCCGCTCATATGTGTATCTAGGGCTAGCACCAATGAATAAATATCCTGGTCCGGTCAATGAATGTGTTTCTGCTTTTACTTATCTAACTCAAGATCTTGGTGTATCACCATCTAGGATCATTGTCTCTGGTGATTCTGCTGGCGGCACCCTGGCCATCGAAACACTCGTCAACGTCTATGCGCCCGATATCTTCAAAGCCAAAAGACCTAGCCTCCAGATTCCCTTACCAGCCGGTCTCTTGCTTTCATCACCTTATCTCTCTCCGGACACATCTACTGAATCATGGACTAAATATGAAAAAACAGACATGGTATCAAAAGCATCTACTCAGGTAGTTTCAACAAGATACTTCGATCTTCCAAATAACAAGATAGAAGATATTCCGGCCTTAAACTTGATGAAGATCGAAGAGTTTAAGCGGTTTATGCCAAAGCATGTCTGGGTGATATTCGGCACACAAGAGGTCTTTCATGATAGTATCATCGAGATGTTTGACAAAGTTAAGCGAGAGGGTGTGATTGAGGTGGAATTGGTTCAAGAAGATTTATCGCATGATTGGTTCATGTTCCCGCAAGTCATTGATGTTAAACATAGACATATCGTTAAAAAGTATGATGAACTCTTTGTAGATTTTGTTGTTAAATCAGTCAAGGAAGCTTCAGAATGTTGAAAGGAATCTGGTGGCTTTCTAAAGGAAGAATAAAGTAAATGGTTGTCTGTATGGCGTTTTGTCTTTGTTGTTCAAAGCGTCTACAAATATATCAAACACTTATGATTTTATATGATTTATTTGATTAATAGCATATAGGACTTCACTGTGGTTGTAGCAAGCCAAAATTGGTTGTAATAAATACAACAATCACACATACAATTTTTATGAGCATAAAGACGACCCAAGATTATCATCAGTATAATAAGAAAAACAAATGCTCTGTTAAAACTATAGTGTAGAATTTATCTGTTAGTACTTTAAGAGATTCATCAAAAGCCATATATTCGTTGCTCATGAACGTAATATATGTAGTACGGTGTTTTTATTTTTTATATATACTCAGCTATGAAATTTTCTTCATTTTGCAAACAGTTGGCAAAAATACTTTTTTTATGAATTTCAATGGCAAAATCTTGCAGGTCATTATAAAAAAAGGGCGAAGTATTCAAGTCTCCCTTGCTTATAAATTCTTATGTTATATAGGAGACAGTCTATTATATAAGTTTTTAAACGTTTTTATTGTATCTCGATGCTTAAAGATTAATGTGTGATATATGTGTATAATAGATAATAGAAAGTAGCCAATACAAAACATCCATAGAACACTTGGACTGTAGTTGTTTCATGTGCTTCTTGTACTTGAATGACAATGTAGTATATGTCATTGTTTCAAAGTTCAGTTCTATGCCGATATATAACATACCTGGACTGGAAGGTTTGCTTGAAAGCAGAGAAAAAAAAATCATACTGTAAACCAATATGATAACAAAGTGTTTATTCAAGAAATTTATATGCAAATGAAAATAGATTTTGACTGAAGATACTCTCTTCAAAAATCTCTAGAAATGTCACTTTTTAAAGGCTTGCTTTAGGAGGAAAGGAAGCATCAGCCTTGAATGAGCAAAGCATCATAACCTCTAACCTCCCTCTCACTTAATTCAGAGTCAAAAATTTCGGTAAATCTGTTTATCGACTAATGCCTCAAGCCGATTCTGTCTGCAACATTAATATCTTCATTATTTAAAAAAGAGAAAGAATTTCATTAACTAGATGAGTTTTGTTGGACACACAGCTGCATTAGAAGGGATAAACATTTGTCAAAATATTATGAGGAAAACTTCATTTCTATTTTTATGTCAAAAATACAACATACCTTACAAGTCCTGATCCATGGACGCGTTCCGTTCCTGAGTTGCAACTTAAAAAAATGTGCTTTTCAATAGGAATTATCCATGTCAGAGCATCATGTAAAAGAGTCAGGGATCTGTTATTCACCAAGTGAGAAATCGACAGAATATTGATACAAGCAAAGCATGGCCTTATTCCTTAAGACTAAAATTGAATAAAGGGAGCTTTTTCCTTGATATATGACATTGGCATGGCGTCAAACTATATCCGTGAATTTCGAATACAGAAAATCCGCAGCAATTCATTCAGATCATTAATAAAAATAAACATTTATATTTGAAAAAAAGAAGAAGCTAATTATAGCTCAAAAACAAATGGCTTTTGCAAGCAAAATTAATTTTTAAAGTGCTGTGGTCAAGTTGAAGCAAGCCTTTATCTTTTTACTAACAAACTCCGAATGTTTAGTAATTACTGGCTGTAAAACCATATGACGTATTTCAAGAAAGCATGAAACAATCCAATCAAGTTCCAGCATGAATACATTATTTTTTTCAGTTTTAAACCTACATTTGTATTTTTGGTACGTGTTCTTTTACACATATTTATCATTCAATAAACCTGTATATTAGAAATTATGTCAGAAGCTACTAATACTCCCGAACAAACTTTGCATAAGGTAACGAGAAAAAAAAAGTATATTTTTTGACACTTAACCTGTTTTCGTTCAGGTTTTTATTGCCAATTTAAACTTCAAAACTACAAACGAAGCATTAGAAAGTTTTCTTAGTGATGCCGGCAAAGTGTAAGTATACAACATTGTGATGTTCGAAAGGGAAGAAAGTCTGACATGCTTTATTAGTCTGGAAGTTATAATCATTAAACACGGCAAAAGATCTATGGGATACGGCTTTGCTGCTTATGGTACTTTGGCTGAAGCAGAAAAGGCTTCTAAGGAGTTGAGTCAAAAAGAATTGGATGGTCGCGAGATTCGTATTCAAGTAGCCAATCCTCAAGAAGCAAAAAAGACCAAAAAGCCTAAAAGAAAGCGTGCTTCTAAAAAGTCTCGTAAGAATGTAAGTCGGTCCTTTCTTCGTATCATGCTTTTTTTTAACGCTCCATATAGGTTGATAGTGATGAATCAAGCGAAGAAAAAAAGAAGGATACATCTGTTAACAATGAAACTACTACTGCTGCCTCTGCTTCTGCTACTACTGCCACTGCTGACACACCCAAGGACCAAGAAAAGCAAGAATCTGAATTAAACACTTCGATCTTTGTAGCCAACCTTCCATTTAGAGCCAATGTTACTCAATTGAAGGAGTTATTCAAAGATTACAAGGTTTCCTCTGCCATGGTTGCTAGAAGCAAATCGTAAGTAAACGGATAAAAGACCTGGTTTGGATACTCAAGTGTTCTTTAGAAAACAACCAGGTAGAAGAGGACGTTCCAAGGGCTATGGTTTTGTAGAATTAGAATCTGTTGAAGAACAACAAAAAGTACTAAATGAGTTTGATACAATCGAATTAGAAGGTCGCCCTATTCATATAAAAGCGGCTGTTTCTCAAAAGAAAAGATCAGCAAGAAATTCACCTCAGAATGAAACTGAACAAACACAGAAGAAGTCCAAGAAACCCAGTAACAAGAAGAAACAGAGTGAAGCACTGGATGCAGTCAAAGAAGCTGAAGAAGGAGTTAAGGAATTAAAGAAGGAGGATGGTGTAAGCGCTGCTCAAAATGCCGGTGAAGCGGTCAAGGAAGTAAAGAAAGAGGATGGTGTAAGTGCTGCTCAAAATGCCGGTGAAGCGGTCAAGGAAGTAAAGAAGGAGGATGGTGTAAGTGCTGCTCAGAATGCTGATGAAGCAGTAAAAGAGGTGAAGAAAGAAGATGGTGTTAAAGCTGCTCATGCTGCTGTAGATGCTGTTAAAGATTTAAAAAAGGAAGACGGAGCCAAAGCTGCTCATAAGGCTGTTGAGGCAGTAAAAGATTTGAAGAAGGAAGATGGCAAAGATGCTGCTAAAGCCGCTAACGAAATTACCAAGGACAAGCAATAAAAATGTATAAATCCATAGATAAAAAAAAATAGTTATATAATAAAATGCTGTACATCATTTTCACATTGTAAGAGCCATCACCATATTTACACAGATTCATTATTCTATCAGTTATAGGTTTTTGAGTAAAATTACCCCACCTTTAAACTCGCTATAATCCTTTAATAAAGCAGGTCATGAATAAATGATGATTACATTTATCTCTTATTAGCTAATCAACATTCTCTTTTCTTAATAGCCAAGCCAACTTTAGTGGTTGTGCAAATTTCTCAATGTGAATCAATGACCTTGAGCCAAGTGCATTGCAACATATCACAACCCTTCCTTCTAGAGTGTGTTGGATATCAAGCCTAGGTATGATAATGAAGATAGCATCCCCAGGACCGCATCTTTTGATACATCTGTAGACTCTTTCTAATATCATCATTGATACGACTTTTATCTGTTGACTGTTAATAAAGTAATATATATTTTATAGACAATAAGTTGAAGCAATAATAATAATATAATGCAAAAAAAAATAAAATAAAAAAGTATGCATCTATTTTCGTAAGGATCAAGATTCAGACCGTGAGATGATTTGATTTGGTATTTTAGGCTTTTCAGATAAAAGACCTTTATGTGGAACAGGAAGCCAAAAGGACATGCATTTCGCTACCCAAAGAGAGATATTTAAAGGCAACAAGATCAGACTGACAACAACACCGTGTGCTTGTTGGCGTTGATCTTGTTCAATACGATAACAAATGTACTGATCGAACTCTTTTACTTTTTGATCAATTGCTATGAACTGCTCTTGAGACCAGCTTCGAAGTGCATTATCCCGTTTCTCAAAACGGTGAATTGCCTTTGCTAAACGTTGAATCGTTGGATTAATATCTTCTGTTATCTACCAAAAAAAAAAAAAAAGAAAAAAAGAAAAAAAGTTATATATCACACCTTATCATTTTCATTATTATTTTACTTGGCCAAGATCCTTTTTAGTCACATATGCTCTTCTCAACATTTCAAATTCCTTTTCAAGTGAATTCAATCGATTTTGAAGCATTGCCACCTCACCTTCATCAAAGCTAACTTCATTTTGAAGATAAACCGTACGTTCTTGTAACAATAACATGACTTGAGACAGTGGTTTGATAGAGGCTGCGAGTATAAAAACCGTGATGTTAAAAGCACTTATATAACGATCTACATTACAAAGCAAGTATCGACTGTACTGCAATGTGTAGCCTGCGATCAAAGGAGATAATACAATCCAAATCAGAGCAGCTAATTCATGGCGACGAAGTTCTGCATGAATCTTTTGCTGCTTTTCACGTTCGATTTGCATTCGATGTATGTAGGCTGCGTCATCTACCTTGTCTCGTCTTAGTTCAGTATTGAAAGAGGATTGTTGGTGAATCAATCGACGACTTCTGGCGCTTTCATAATAAGCCCAAGGGACTATTAACAATTTTAAAAAAAGTCTGGTGTTATTGAATCGAGTCTACCTGTCATCCATTTATAGACATAAAACAAGATTAATAAAACCATGATAAAATCACTCCAAATTTCAGAACTGCCAGCAAAAAATGTTCCCAATGTAGGAATACCAGCTAGTAGAATAGGCCATGATACAGCAGGCGAGAAATCATGATGTATTGCTTTTTGCTTTGTCATCATTTAATGAAAAGAGAGAGAGAGAAAAGAGAGAAAAATACTTTTTTTTTTTTTTTTTTTTTTTTTGTGTGTGTGTCGGTTGTTATCAGCTGGCAGGAAGTTGCACAAATAAAAATAGAGTCTCATTATTTTATCACTTCATGTTCGATACAAAAAACGTCCAGAGTCGTATACATAAGGAATGAAAATTATTTACTTGTTTTCACGTGTAAGCAAAATAATATTTGATTTTTTTTTTTTTTTTTTTTTTTTTTTTTTACAAAGAAATTAAGTTTTATAAAGAAAAAAATGTAACTTGGCTTTAGCATCGTTTATTAATTGACTTTGAAACCAAATAAACAAGAAAAAGCACGTACAGAGTGACATGAAACATACTTCATAGTATGTTACATCATTGTTCAATAAAAGTATTAGTAGAAATTCCTACTGTAATGTGTTACACGTAGCACTATTGAGTTTAATTGGTTTATGGTAAATCATAGTTTCTTCAAAAGAGTGATAATTTAATTTGCGTGTTCCTGACAATATTTAATTACTCGAGCATTTTTTTTTTACTTATTAAACTTTATTTTCAACATTAAAAAAGATAAAGACCCCCTAGTTAAACAAACTGAGTAGATAATACACAAAGTTATTTGTACTGATAATCACCTTAAACCTAAAAGGTGATGCTGACTCTGAATAGTTTTTTTAAGGGGTCTACAAAAAGCGTTATATTAAAACTGAATTGGTTAATATATTAACCAAAAAACTGTTGAAAGATGCATTTAACTGCTGTTCTTTCTAATAAAAAAAATTAATGTTTATACTAAATATATTCTTTATCAATGTACTCTAATAGTCGATTGATAATATAACATACACACACGTAGTTGAGAAATCATCATGAACAATGCATTTTTAGCTGATGGAAAATGTCATTTTATTTCACCATTTTTTTTCCTTTCATTTAAAAATCAGGTCTAAATAAACGTACGGTGCTCACAGTGTTTATTTAGGGATCTCTCAAATAACACGCGAAAGGTAAAATGCCAATTTGCAATTTTTCAGTTCTCAATCTACGTCCTTTGATCTAAATAAATGGTTTGTTTTTTACTTGTAGAGGAAAAAAAAAAGGGGGATTATAAAGCTGGATGTAGACTAAGGGTGTAGGTGTATTTGATTGATATACTAATTGAGGTCGAGCCAGCCCCTTGGAAGGTAGCAAAATGCAGCCTAACATCAGTGATCAATTTTGTATTCATGGAAGGAAGACTATCGACAGCAAAATTTCAGTAGGCTAGCTAAGGAGTTGGTAAAGCACAGCAGCTGAAGGGCCATAGGCCAGTATTGAGGATAGACGACAACCGTTGAAAATACCAGAGGAGCACACAGTACTTTGGAAACAAGTGAGAGGTGAGCCAAAGTAGTTAAAAATGTCTCCAATTCTTAGGACAGTACATGAAGAAACACCGACAGATCAAAACTTGTGCTGTAATAAGGTCAACTCAGTATCAAACCCTTGAAAGGACTGGATGATTGTAGAGCTCACGAAGGAATAGACGCTAATATAAAGACTGTTCGCCATGTACAGCCAGTGATTTCCAGAAAAGTGACCATTGATTTGTTGATAGAGGCTAATCAGTTGGCGATAGGATATACGCACAACCAAAATGACAATCATAAACAAAAATGAAATGTTCCGAGTTCTTTATGTCGTGATCAAGAGGTTCGGTGTTCAGCAAGTGCCAATACAAACACAGAGGACAGAAGGAAGCATAGAAGAGTTACAGGGATGTATAATCCAAATTGCACAATCTCATATCCAAAAGATTCAACAGCCACGTGTATATGCTCTGCACAAGAATGTTGGTATGAGCAGCTAGGCTAGATTGCAAAAGAGGAAAGAAAAGAGCCAGACTTGTCCCAGTACTTGCTGAATGGAAATGATGTATGTGATTCAGAGAGATTGATTAGCTATGAGGCTGAGTAGGTCGTGCTTTAGAAGCTGTCAAACCAAAGAACCTAGGAGGTTGTGTTGTTGAAGCCATGAATTCAATATGTTTAGCCCACTCTACTTTAAATCTGAGCATAGTTGGCATAATTTCGGTCAAAGAGAGTCCACCTGATCAAAATTATTTTTTGCTTTGGTTGGTACGATTCTCCTAATTTATCAGGTTTAGTAATTAAGAAGCTCGAAATAATAATACCCGTTGGTTATCCACTCGGTTAAAAGTTGAGCTAAAAATACTGTATAAACTTGTTATTAATCCTATTTTAAATAAGAATCCTTTATCTTCTTTTATTCTGCTCTCATATTCAGTTATTTTTTGAATAGTATTTGTTTCTGTTCCTTCAATTTTACTAAACAAGTCAGATTCCCGTCGAGTCTTCTTGATCTCTGTCTAAATTAGCTTATTAAATACAATTTAAACACTTTAAAAAGATTAAAATGTCACTTAAATAGAGTGTCAAGCCCATTAGAATCGCTTTAGTCGAATGCGATTATTTTTACCAAAAAGTAATAATTTATAATTTACTTCTTTAAAGAGCAAACCCAGTCAAATCAACGAAATGAATTTTATTACACGCATTAGCTTTTAATGTTCCAATTTATGTTCAATTAATACCAAAATACTTGAATTCAATTCTGAAAAATATAAAATACATCACTCTGTATCCTCTGTTCTTGATCCTTCTTGCAAATTATAAGCCATTTGAACCGAGGTATTATCCTGCAGGCAACACCCTTTCATGCTTCCATTTGTATCCATAACATCAAGTATATGTTTTATAACTTATGCAGCGGCAGATTATTGTTCCTTTAGGCAAGTCTTTTTCTTTGTTTATCTTCTGTTCTTTTGTATTTTTTTTCTGATACCTCAACGTTTTTTTTTATAATCAAGGGCTACATCTTTCCACTTTAAAACTATTGATATGACTTCACTAGATTATTGAAATTGCTTCTAGGGACAACAGCAAAGGAGCTTTTCAACAGGTAATCCTAGTCGTATTACCATTTAGCGTCAAAACCATGTCTCTGTAAAGTGATGGCTATAAACTTTGTCCTATCAGATCCCTGAATGTATCACGAATGATTGTTTGAGGGTTTTCATCAGTCGGTTCTCGAGTACATTTATATTTCTCAATATTTAATGTAGCTATACCACTGAATGTTTCGTCGTTTTTAAATTCAACTTTTTATCTAAAAATACACCATCAATTCAACATGTAGCTAATGGATGAAAATAAAAGAAAGACAGTTCAAACTGTCTATTTTTTTTTTAAAAAAAACAAAGTATTGGATGTAATACCTCTTTTGTTCCCGTTTATTGTCGACTACCGCTTGATACCATTTTTTTCATACTTTTCACCAAACATTCAGCAATATTAAAATCTATGGTCCTCTTTCCAACATGCTGCAAGATATTGTCGAAATATGAGGACCTTATTCTGTCATGAACAGTTCAATGAACCCGAGGTGAAATTTCCAAGTCAAAGAGTTGATGTGTTCGTCTTGATTTATTGTGCTATCTACAAAGACTAATGGTCCAAGACTACTCATCTAGCAACAATCCTAAGCTATCCCATTTCACTTTCTATGCTTTGTTATTAATACAATATGATATTGTCATATCACTCTGCAATAAACAAAACGTTAATATGTGTTCTCTATTGATTCCAATTAGTCTTCATGACTGTCATTTCTACTGGACTATCATTTACAATTGCATATACTAAAATAGCTTATAAAACTGTATGAAACACAGCCTGCTTGTTTTAAACTTTCACAATAGACCATTTGATCTTGAGACTTTCAACCTCACTGGGATTCAAGTGATCATAAGAAGAAATCAAATACATCAATATCAAAACGAGTACTGTAGTCTTTGTTTAATCTTTTATCGGTAGTTTGGTAGTTGATAATACAAATAAGGCTCCATGAATATTTAAAAGCGGCGATAATATGATAAAAATATGTCAAGTAAAATCTTTAAATAAGACAGGAAAATCCCAAATGCGATAATAAAAGAGGAAACTTTCCCTTTCGTAACAAGTTATTTTTGGATTAGCCACCTGAATAAAACCCTCCTTCTATAAAAAAATATTTTTTTTGGATTAGCCGTACTTGTTCTTTGAACAGCGACATTGTTTACATAAAGTGCGTAAACCTTTTTTTACTTTATTAAAGAAAACGGTGTGTAGTGACACAAAAGAACGTGTCTGACTTATCCTCCTCATTTGGCAGTTTTCCATCCTTTTTTTTTTTTTTCAACCAAAAATATTTTTTAATTCTTTTTCTTTCTTTCTTTATTTTTTCCTTTTTTTTATTATTTATTCCTTTGCTTTATAATAATGCCTACATTTACATCGACAATATCCCGAATGAAATCAGTTAAATTATCCTTCAAGAAAAACCCCAAAGACGAACAAGACCAAGAAGAACAACAAACAAGTAACTATGTTACTCCTGAGTACCAAACAACGAGTGTATTACCAGTTTCAAGTAAAAGTTTTTCTGAAGCATTGAACGTTATATCGCAAGAAGTTAAAAATACACAATTTAATGATGTATTTGATTGTTTCTTTTTTAATGACAAACGTTGTCAGCATCGAGCCCTTTTTATGACTGCTCGTTTAAAACAATCTTTGGATATGAATCGTCCATTACGTACTTCCACAAGCACACCTATCAAAACGTCATCTACCGCTGTCAGCCGAACGTCACTTGATAACACTGTCGAAGGCTTTTGGCGACTGATCACACACCGACTGTATACACTCAACTATATCCTCTTTGTCCTGCCTTCTGATTCTTCCAGTCGAGCGGAATTTTTAAAAAGGATCGAGACCGACTTGGCCTCGACTGAGTTTGGGAAAACACTGCTGAGTCGTCGAGGTGGTATGGAGGCACATTTTGCTGTTCGATATGCTCTTCAACATAAAAAAAAGTTGAGGCGTCGAAAGACACTGTTGGAAGATGCATTTGAACAAGAAAAAAGAAAAGGTGGGAACGTTGCTGGTGCTGTCCTACCCTCTGTTGATCCCACCATCGAAACAAATAACAAAACGGTAGAGCAGGCAAGAATGATCATCGAACAATGTCTGGAAAGTGAAAGTAAATTGGGTCATTCAGAAAAGGATGCAATGTATGTCTTTCACAGTTTAAGAGCTGGTCTATTGGATGCTTTTCAACCTCATATCGAATTGGAAGAAGATAGAGCGTTACGTCACAGATTGAAAAGAGCAGTGGATGAAAATAAGGAAAAATTGGCTTATCAAAATCCATTTGAGGATGAAGATTGTATAGTGACTGAAGAAGATGTTTCCTCGGTTGAAGAAACAAAGAGAGAAATTGATAGTGGGTTTTATGATGGCTGGGTTCCAACGAATGCAGTGTAAAACTTGTATGCATATTTGTATTCTTTTCCTTTTTGTATATTTTTTTCTTCTTCTTCTCATCCTTCATAATAAATTATACACTGCTTTTTTGTTGATTCTGTTTGCCCTGAAAAGAAGGAAAAAAGGAAATTGATCAAAGAATGATGTCAACATAGTATATTTTATTTTTGTTTATTGCACTACATTATTATTATGATATGATGTAGATAGTGACATGTTTTCTAGAAGCTTATCTACCGGCGGATTTGTTGTTGTTTTTTGACTGATCTTTGGTGAATGTGAAGGTGATGAGGTTGGACTAGAACTATTTGAACTGTCTGAATGTGTTGGTGTACTCAGATAAGGTGATCTTGTTGATGCATTCAAAGGGTTAACAGACGATGCTGTAATAGCATTTTGTATATATAAATTGTCTTTGGTAGCTTCTAATGCTTCATCAAATGTAAACCAGCGTCTTTCTCGTTTTATTACGTTCAGGATACTTCTTTTTTACTTTCTCTATTTCTAATTCAAATATCCAATGATGTGCTTTAATTCCCTTTTTTTTACTACGTTCGACAAATACACCTAAATGACGTACAATACGTCCTTTCACACCGGCTTCTTCCCAAGTCTCACGTAAGGCTGCATGTTCTTGTGTTTCATCTTGTTCCCAACCACCTTTCGGCTATAAGATAATGATTAGTTCAAGTAATAATCATTGTATTTCTAGTTACAATAACCCAAGAACCAGGATTTTTACGAGAAGAAATCAACAAGATTTTATTTTCAGTTGGATCAACAGCCAAACAACCAGCTACTTGTCTTATGTTATAAATATCTTTTACATCTTGACCATGTCCATGTCTTGCTTTATTTTTCTTATATTTAATTTCATTTGAAGATATAGCTTCTGTTATTTTAATATTTTGTAATGACATTTTTTTTTTGTTTGAAAAAGAAAGATTAAAAATACAATTGTTAAACCTTTCTTTCTAAAGTTCTTTTAATTTAAGCGATCTACTATTATTGGACTTTTTTTTATTTTGCGCCTGTTATTTTTAGCCTTTTTTTAGTATTTGAAGTCAGTGCAAATCATAAACGATCTTTTTTTTTGTTCATGTTTAATTTCTTATATAAATACTCTACAAAAAGAGAAATTATTCAGCTAACACTTTTTTCTTTTTCGTTTCTATAGTTATAAATTAGGCTTTTTTTTTAGTTGTTCTATCCTGAAGGTGATTTTCAATTCTGCATTAATCTCGGCGCACGGATAAAAAGAAACCCTTCTCTTCATAAGATTAAGCAAATAAGGAAAGACCAAGGTTTTTGTTTCAAATCCTATTTTTTTTCTTTTTTTTTTTTTCACAATTCGCTTAATCAGACAGGTTCAATTTCATATACAAATTCCTTGCTTATATTTGATTGATGACATAATAAACATTCCTTCACAAAAGGGCAACTTTACTGTAGAAGAGTAATTCATTCTATTCAATGCACTTTAAATCCTTTTTTTAATTGAATTGATATTGAAATATGTGAATGACATAACACAGTTTATCAAGAAAAATATCTAATTATGCTTATTGACAACAATAAAGAGGAGATTGGTTTTGAAAGAAAGTTATATTCCGCCCTAAAGTAAGCACTGACAATGTTTGAAAAAAAGAAGGAGCTAGAATGCAATGGCTGATCTTTATTTCCTCACTTAAAAAAAGACGCTTCCTCCTTATTCTATTTTGGAAGGTAAAATGTTCTTCCTTTTTTTTTTTTCTTATTTCAAACATCAAGCTCAGTCGTAATCCAATAAATCCTGTTTGTTTCATATTCTATAATAAGTAACTTTTATTTCTATTTTTTCTATATACTTTCTTGGCAGCAATAAATTTTTTACAGTTATTACATTCCCAATTAAGATATTTTTCGGAAGTAAATCAAATGTCATGGATCGCTTTTTTGTACGCTGTTTCAACATTTCTATTTTTTACAGCTGCTTTACTCCGAAAATAAACTGGCCTAGTGTTACAACTAACATTAATCAGACTTTGAAAAGAAGTTGGGAAAGATCAAATATCATTAACTATGCTCATGCAATCTAACTATGAATTAATTAATTACCAAATCAAGTAAATATCTTTCAATGACAATGAAAACCATCACATCATCATTAATAAGAGAAGCTTTTTATTGCATCGTGAAATATGTATTAAAATCATTTTATATACACAGTCATACAAGATATATTTTACGCCCTTTTCTCATCCATCAACTCATTAAAAGAAAACATGTCAGCCCAAATCTCCATAGACTACATATGACCTTTAATTATATCTGAAGATGAAACAAAAGAAAGTAAGGCATGAGAGGTTTTTATCTTCTTAGAACACATCACACGATTAGAAAGATTGCAAAACTTGTTGGCTTGAACAAACCCACTGTGCAAGATATAAAAACCAAGATTGATAACCATGGAAGCCCTTCGCCTCACAAGCAAATAGGGCGATTATTGAAAATGAATGAAAGAACTGAAATGCACTTGAACAAGATAATTAGAGAGGATCCTTTTGCCTCTTGTAAAGATATAAATATGGAGCTAGCAAAGCTGAATGTTTTTGGGTGTATAGAAACTCTTCGGTCATTTGTCGATTGACTTGACCTCAAGTCATACAGAGTAGCTCACAAGCCTAGATTGACTGCCAGACTCCGTAAAAGTAAGCTTCTCTGGGTGAAGGAGCACATCAATTGGGCCAAGGACCAGTGAAAAGACTGTTTGGTCTGATGAGTCGCGCTTTTACGTGGAGGGCAGTAATCGCGGGAAAAGAGTGCTCAGGAAGAAAGGAAAGCGTTATGATGAATGAAATATAATATCCACAGTCAAGTGGGGCGGTGGTGATGCCATGGTTTAGGGATGTTTTTTGGGGAAGAGGTTTCGGACCTTTAGAAATTATTGATACCAATTCTGTAGACTAAGAAACATATATCAATATTTTGGCCAATAAGTTCCATCCTTGTTTTACAAATGTCAGGGCGCATCAGGAGAGGGATTTTATCTTCCAAGAGGATGGTACTTCCTATCATACAGGTGGTTATACTCGATGGTGGAAGGAAACCCACCAAATCAGGGGCTTTGAGTACTAGTCTGCTCAAAGTCCTGATTTGAACCCCATCGAGCATATTTGGAATGCTCTTGAAAGCCAATTTGAGAGAAAAATATTGTCCACTAGAAACTTGGAGCAATTGAAGGCGGCTCTACAAGAAGAGTGGGCAAGGCTGGATGATGAGTTTGCCGACCAGTTAGTTCAAGGCATGAAGAGGCGATGTGGAGCAGTTATTAAAGTTAAAAGCGGCAAAAAAAGAATACTGAAAATGATTTTATATATACATTCTTAAATAAAACACCCGAACCTTTTTTTCCCCTCCCAATTTGAAATCCCAATATTAAGTTTACATGTATTAATTGGTCTTGAGCTTACATGCCATATTTTTTCTAAATTTTATTTAGTAGTATTACCTTTAGATTATCAAACAAGTTTTTGTTCAAAAAACACGATAACAATCCTAACATTGCGTGGCCGATAACTTAAATAGAATATACCGGAAATACCAGCTTACCTAACTTGATCCTGAATAAACAAAAACAAGGATATATCTTTAGACATATGATTTAATTTCTCTGTGATTACCCAGAAGTTGGGGGGGATGAATAAAGATGTTTTATAAAGAAGAATAATTGTTGTAGCTAAAAGTTTGGACTCGAGCGCAATTTGAGAAATGATCTCTTTTGCTGAGGGGCTTGGAAAGACAAAGCACGGCCAGTTTAATATAATTGGAATATCTTTGAGCATCATCCCTGCATCAATAAAGGCTCTCATAGTGTGATAATCGAATAAGCTATTGCTATGTCACTGCTATTGTAACTATTGTTTTTATCAGCGAATATAAGCATATGTTCATCTTGAAAGTGTTATATTGACACGACATTTTGTTTCACAGTTTGTATCAATTAACAACTTAATATTTTTTGAGGTGCTTCAAGATTCGCAAATAATAGGATGCGAACAGTTCAAGTATATCAACCTGTGACAGGACATCAAGTAAATTGACTTTTATTAGATAACTCTTTGATGCATCTAATGGTTAGCGTACTTGCTATTTATGCATGAGTTCAATGCAAATAACTTTAGATAAATAATTAGTGGATTTGGTTTATATATGAATAGTATTACTCAAAACGATCAAGCTAAAAGGTGAGTTTATGGTATCCAAAATACATATATACTATAGAGCTTGTCACAAACTTTGTGTATACAGTGTTTTGCTTGTTGACTCGATTAAAAGAGATTCGATAGACATCTTGTAGTGCATACATGCTACATACAGTAACTTGAGCTCATTTTTTGTTCATTACCGTTTTCTAAGTTGTCTTGACTGATAGGTTTTGATTATTTATTTCATTTTCTTCATTTTAATAGCAGCGCATTTAGCAAATGCAGAGTAATGAACTATAATATGCCGTAAAAGGTAAAGTTCCACTTATTTATCATGATTGCATGGACAGAGACGTCTTGTATTTCAAATTCCTATTAGGAAATGGAAGAAATATACATTATAGCCGTTATAGTCAAAAAAAAAAAAAAAAAAAAAAAAAAAAAAAAAAAGGAAGGAAAGAAAAATCGAACAAAACAAAACTGTTGCACTTGTAACAAAGAGAAGCATACTTGGATTAATCATAGGACTCTCCTCGCTTTTAAAAATGGACCTTTTACATAGATATGCTATCAATCAGAGCATATTATTTCGCCAGATATAGGCTAGCTCTTGGTAATTGCAGGTTCTTTGGCAAACACATCTGTTAGAAAGCACTTGCTAAATTTTTTCGTTGATTTTTTTTTTCTTTAACATTCTTCTCCAAATTCAACAATTGTTTTATCATTTCGAATGATCCAATAGCAAGCCCGCAAAAAAAGGCATTGCAAACAAGTACTGCTTATTTGTTCTTTCCTAACTGACAAATCTACTTTTTTTTTTTTCAATCTAGTTTTCGTTAATACGTCTTTTCAAAACGTGTTGAGATTTATTTTGTAAATGTATATAAACTATACAACTGGCAACAAATTCATCGTGCTAACTTGATTAACGGAGACGACGGGCTTCACGTTCAGATTCCAAGAGACAGAGGATGTCATTTTCACGAACGGGACCCTTGACGTTACGGATGATAGAACGGTTAGTGTCATCCATGAATTCAACACGAACTTGGGTAACACCACCACGAGAACCAGTACGGCCGAGAACCTTTGTAACTCTAGCGAGCTTAACGGGAGTCTTTGTGTCCTATAGGTTCAAGATGTTAATGAAATTTGATTCTAATGTACTAAAAAAAAATAAAGGGCGAATGATCTGATGTGTCTATTGCTATCCAAAATTATTCAATTTAATATTTTGCATCCAATACACAATCCATCACTGTCTTTCGATTGCTTCCTTTATTTTTTTATATGTTCTATTATGTTATCATACCATATCGAAAAGGATCTATAAGAAAAGGGAAGGATTTCTTTTCATCTCACACCACTAGCTTTGGTTTACATTGCAGGCAGATGGAAAACTGTATGGGCGCAATTACACAGTCCGGTGATCCGGACCGGACATGTTTACTAGTAACCTGGACTTTTTAGATTACATTCAAACTGTTTTTTTGGTAACGCATTGCTGATATTTTAATGTTTGTTGGAGCTCATCAGAATATAAACTACAAAGTGGCAAAATTATATTAAACAATGGATCATGCATGACACATTTTTGATCATGTATAGCTTCCGTGGACATTTGTCTAACGTGTCCACTCAATCGCTTGTACCATCTTTTATGAACCTAACTATTTACTTCACACAAAAGATTCGCCTACACCGCCAGCTCATCTCAGACAGAGACTCCTCGATTGACTCCCCTCTCCTTATTCTGACTAGTGTATCTTAAACCCAACTCATTATCTCGTTAGCCCATATCACTTTTGCCTTTGATCTCAAAAGGGGTTTTTAATCTCCTTTTTCTTTTTTGTTCTGTCTTGGTCAAAAGCGATATATAAATTAAAAGTTTACATCTATTTGATGCACATAGTTTTATTTTGCAACCACAATTTAATCTTATTTCTAAAGACATAATATTTGTTCTTCTACAAGCATGGCCAGAGCAATATGAGAGATGAGTATGACAATGATCCTATGGAGCTGGTGCCGCTTGAACCTTTTTGCTTGAAATCTCTGATCGACCAGCACGAAAACTTCAAAGGGAGAGAAAAAGAGAAAAGTCACAACATGTTAAGATTGAAAAAGATTTAAAAAAAACCTAAAAAGCCAAAACTACTACTAAAAATTAAAGCAAACATACTGAAGAGGACAGGCCCAGATTCTTTTTTTTTTATTACCTAAAGAGACTTGTGAAATCGAATGCTGTGGCGAAAGTGGCTCGAATTAACGAGAGGACTGCTCAGAGATGGGCAAAGTTATTGCCTGTAAATTTAACAAGAAGAAGAGTTCCACAAAAAATTCTTCAAGATAAACATAGACCATATTAAAAATATTTATGATAAAAATATGCAGTTTACTATTGAACAAGCAATGGAAAGTTTAACCAAGAATTTTGATGATTTAAAGATTTCCAAGACTGTAGTATATGCATTTATGGCAAACGACTGTAGTCTTTCAATAAAACGGGCAGCCTTTCACTCGAAGAAAAATAAATTCATCTGCATGATGCAAATAATATTGAGTTTCATTTAACAATGAGATGGGAGGATAAATATATATTTCTTAAATTGAGAAGCTATGAACGAGCAAGTATGGTAATAATATTGTGTTATCCGAACTGGTAATGTTGAGCTCAGCAACCTTTCTTTTTCTATTGTTAATAGTGTTGACAATGACTTCATTGCTTTTTTAACCTTCCAGGTAGCTTCAAGAAGAAGGAGGATGTCAATAGCAAGAGCTGCTAATGGTTGAAGGGAATTCTTCAGAAGTTCTGGAAACTCGTGTAATAAAATGACTAACAATGATAACCATGATGATCAACTCTGTTAATTTTAAAGAATTATATTAAATGTTTCCGTACCACTGAAATATTTCTTGCTTATCCATCATTAAAAATCTAATTATTGCAAGATTATTCATTTGGATTGGATTTTTTTTTTGAACTAATACTAAGGGCATGTTTCGAAGTGTTTTGAGTATTTTTACAAGGTCATTATCAAAATCTTTATCATCACCAACCATACTCCTATCCTTCCCTACTTCACATAAAACAAGCTCATATTTACAAATATATGTCTACTTTGATTCCCATAGCCTTTATGGATCTTCTTTCTATCATTTCTGAACTTCCATCTTTATTTTTTACTAATGCTACTATTACACTGGGTCTTTCACCAAGTATTGCTGTAATCTCTCTATTTTGAATACCCTATACACGCATGACCAAAGTTCATGTAAAAGATCAGGTTCAGAGCAGTCATTTAAATTTAGTTTATCTTCACAAAAAATAACTTTAACATTCGAATCATGCGTTCACGCATCCCATCTATAATTCACTTTAGTGATAGGATCATGAGTTTGGCTATCTGCAAATTTGTATAACTCCTTTGCATATTTCCAATCCTTGTTGTATGTCTCCAAATACTATTTTATGCCTTGAAGAATACCTGGTAACGGTTTTAAACGAAATGATTTAATCTAATTGAATTCAGCAAGAGTGAAATATATTTTTTAAATAGGATCATCCGGGTCAAGTATCATAAAATGTACAGGGTACTCGTAAATACAGTGACCCACAAAACTATCCCAATGTTTTGTGTTTTTCTCTTCTACGACTTGTAGCGCTATGATTCTTAAGCTAATGTACATTTTGCTGTATATCATTCGATAGCTAAAGCCGCATAGAAGCAAACAATGTAATATAAAGATCGATTCAAATAGCGCAGGAAACAAGCGATGTATTGAAATAGTTTATGGACGTTTTAAAAGAACAGGAAGTATAATAAAATATCGATCCAAAAGTTTTTACAGGTACCAAACTGCTTATAATAGTGTATTGTACGACTATAATTGAATTCTTATCTACTGCTAAAGATTTAAACTTCTACTATTTTAATTCTCACTCATTCTATTTCAACATGAAACAAGTCTCTCAAGTTACAGTTATTCAAGCAATTTTTTTACTTAAACGAGGTAAGTGTATTCTGGAAGTGGAAGATTTTACTGGTTTAAGCAAAAGTACGCTTGGTAGATTCCGAAAAATCCACTGCTTTGAAGGTGGTTAAAGAGCTAGAAAAGGGAATAGAAAAAAAAAAGTGCCGAAAGTGTGTGTAGAACCCTTCATAGAGCGGATCTTGGTGCATTGCTTGCCAGGATTGGACGGTAGATGACTGGAAGCATGAGACAAAGATCAACAGATTTGACTTGGATGGGCACATCTGGGCTTGGGCTCGATTGAGGAAAAGTGTAAAGTTCCATCACGTTTTGATAACTGTTAAACACAGTGAAGGTAATATTATGCTGTGGAGTGCCACTACCTACGCTAAAGTCGGCTGGATGTACAAAATCAATGGTAGCATGAGTAAAACATTATACAAAGAGATTTTGGAGGACGAAATTGAGCGTACAGCAGAGTATAGAGCCAATAGGCTAGACTTAAAAATACATCAGATGATTTTCTGGTATAACAATGATCCTAAACATGCGTCCAAATTAGTCGAAAAATACCTTAAAGATTACTCTTACGACAATTTAAAATGGCCTGCATAGCCTCCTGACTTAAATCCAATTGAAAACAAGATGTACATTAGCTTAAGAATCAGAGCGCTACAAGTCGTAGGAGAGAAAATCACAAAACATTGGGACAGTTTTGTGAGTCACTGTAAACTCTTTGACTGGTTTCTTCATTTCATCATCAACTACTTTGCAAGTTGGCAATATCTATTTTTCATTTTGTAAGATTTTAATGTAAAAGTAATGGATACGTTTCTTTTCTAAGCCTGATAGCTTTTTGGTACCTGTTGGCTTTGCATATTTTGTGATGCCCAAATTAATAAATATGTCATCATCAAGCTCTGCAAGCTTATACCCCATAGACTTTACAACAAGTTTGATTCTTCTTTTCCAATTACCTTGGGAACCTTTGATGCTTTTGCTATATCAACGCCGTCATTTCCACAATCATATCTTTCTCTCTCTCTCTCTCTCTCTCTTTTTAGTTAATTGAATATACTAGATGAAATAACTCATTCCCCTTTATTAAAATGAACAAAAGGTTATTAGCATTCTGCGAGCCCTCATAGTAAACACAAATACTGATTTGTTATTGTTGTTATCCTTTCTTTCTAAGATTTCTTTATCTCTTTGTATTCTTTCTACAGCTTTGTCGTATCCCGACATACTTTAAATATGCTTCTAATTCAATTTAAAAAGTCAGAGTAATAAATGCTTTATAAAGATTTATTACATTCTTTTCTCTATCATTCGGTCATAATCAATTCTGCTCCTTTAGCTCAATATGAATTGTTTTATTATAAATCCTGAAGCAATGCCAAATGAACAATAAGATAAACTTAATAAGCAAATATAAATAGTCTATTTGCGTGACTAGGAACAGATCTTCATATAAAGTGTCACTTATCCTCGATCTACAGCTTTAATTAACGTGTCAGTTTAAATTGACTACTTATCAAAAGAATGCAGATGCCAGATACAATGATATTAAATAAAGATATACTTTTTTTAGTCTCGCTAAATTCAATAGCCTTTTGTTTTAACGAGAAATTACAGCTGGAATTGGTGTCATTGAATGTATAAAAACATAAGAAAAGATAGAAGATTAGTACACTGTTTCATCGATTTCTAAAGACTTAAATATGTGTATAATTACGCCCAAATGTTAAAGTGGACAAGGATAATTGCAGTCGTGTTTTATAATCCAATATTTAAAACTTATTCATCCAATTGACTTCATTGAATAGATCGATTGGTATATTGATATTGGAAGTACGTTTATGTATGCTATTATGTATAAAGGTAGGCATTGGATAAGAAAAAAGAAAAGGCAATTGTACATACTTCAAAAAGCAATGCTCAGTGTAAAAATTATTCGTGTTACGAACACTACCGAATAAAGACAAAAGTTCCAAACACTTGAATCAAAGCATAGTAAAGTATCACAAGGTTTTTGTTTGTTTAATTATTTAAAATGGTCCTTATTATTAAAAATATATTGTTCTAATGTCTCTGGCTTTCTTCCCAGTAGGATTTCTATACCATCTGTAATATTAGGAATTACAGAATTAATAGTAGCTTGAGAAGTACTGATAGCAAAGGCCATATGATGAGGCAAATGTGCAAAGTTTATAAGCATATTATACTTTTCAACTGCAGATATCTTCTTGTAGGTGAATGGACGACCGACGGCACGAGAGAAAATATCTGTGCGCTGGGCTGGTGTGACAACATCCCCGTTGAGTTCATAGACAGCATCCTTGTGTTTCTCGATATCTTCAGTCAAAACAATAGCAGCCACATCACCGATATCATTAGGCGAGGTCCATCCTTCAGGTACATCAGGATCTGTTGAACTAACTACGACATCATTATGGGGAATTTCAAAACTCGTCAAGTTTGACATAAATGGACCAGGACGCAAAGCAACAAGATATCCACGGTTAGGAATATTCAATATAGCTTCCTCTCCTAATCGATGCATGTAACCAAGCGAATTTGAGCGCCAGGGAAAACTGACACTAATGCCCGAGATATCAACAATTTGCTTGACACCAGCCTCATAAGCATAAGTTGCGATCGTTTCCTTCAGCTGGGAAAGCTTGACATAGTCGTGGATAAGTAAGAACAACCTTGTATGACCCTTTAATCCTTCTTTCAATGGAGAAAGGTCATCGTAATCACCTTGAAGTGTCTTCACAAGTTCATGACCAGAAAAGAGAGCATTGACCTTTTCAGGGCTACGAGCATAAAGGGTGACGGGAATATTTTTGGAGATCAAGTTACGAACAGTATGAGAGCCTACGTTACCAGTACCACCAACAATAAATATGTGTTCGCTATTAGTCATTTTGTTATATATTTCTTCTTTTTACGTCAAAGGAACAGGAGAAAGAGACAAGAGTACTTATATTGCTTGGATATCGGATATCGGACAAATAAAACTCCATATTTGTAAGCATCCTTTACAAGTGTGTTGTCATGTGATTCATTTAAGGAAGAAAAAAAGTGTACAGTTTAAATGGTGCTACAGAAACAATTTGTCATCAAATAGTTTTTTTATAAGGAGCAAAGGAAATCTCAGCTGTTTATTGAAGACTTCAAAATAAAAATCTCTTAATATTTTTGAGTTTTTAAGTTTTATGTTCGGGTAGAATTTTGTTTTGTTTTGTTAGCTTTTTTTTCTATACGGTTTGGTGACAGTTGATAGTTCGAAATGAAGCAAATGTGTTCAGGAGAATGAGTAGAGGGCATTATTCAGAGAAATGTGAAAGGGAAAGGGGGTCGTTAAATAAAAAATATATATATATTTCGAAAAGCGTTTAAGATAAAGATAGAGTGCTTTTTATTGAATAAAAATATAAAGATATTTATATTAGTTTGGATTTATTGTGGATTACATTGATTACTTAATAACTACTAATGTAGAATCTTGTAATTCTGTTGTCATGGAAACTAGGTGATAGCTCTGTAGTTTGATAAAATTGCAAATCAAAACTGTAACTGTCTTTATTTGTAAGCTGCTTCATAACATTGAAACCATCAGATCCTTATGCTGAAAAATAGCAAATATTGAGATCTCTGATAACCCTGGTTTTCAATAATGGTTAGTTTTCTAGTTGAAAAAGTATGGAAGAAAGATATCGAAATGCATAGTCTAAGACTATACAAATGTAATTATTCTTCACTACATCAAAAACGATTTTATTATAGATCATTTTTATGTGCTTTTTGTATAATGAAGCATATTTTGCATTTCCAATAGGGATTGAATACTGATTATTTCTTATTTAAAGAAAAAGCCAGAAAACAAAATAGCTCCACATCTTAATGCAGGAAGCAACCCACTGCATCTTAAATAAATCAAATTTTATAACAAAAAATGCCCCTGGGACACAATATATTGTAAAAAGAATGAGATGACCATGAGTATAAACAATGGAGAATTTTTCGATTTTTGACTTAACCAGGCGTTGTATTGATACGGTTTTACTTTCATATATACCGATCTGTATTGAATTAAGAATTGTGCTCTAGTCTAAAATAATTTTTACAGACAAGTGGAGAGGAAATTACAATGTCAAATCCAACAAGCTATTGATTTGTAATAAACCATCAGACAGACATATTGACACAGTTGATAGTTAAAAAAAAAAAAAAAAAAAAAACTCGCCAATGAATGTCAATTACATTTAAAATCAAGTTTATTATGCACATTAAATGATCTACATGGCCATTTAAATTTCGATCATACTGTTATGATGTACATCATTATCTCTTTCTAAATATTTTAAGCGAATGGTATTGGAGGTCAAGTAAAATTAATTTAAAAAATGTTTTTTGTTAGCTTGTTTCCAATCTCACCAATAAGAACCATTTGCAGCAACTTTAAGAGGTACAATGGCTAATGACTTCATCAATTACAGCTGTAAACATATAGTTCTAAAACGTTTATTAGACCAATAGGAATGCTACCACCAGTAGCCTCTACTCATCAATAAACTATATATTGGTATGGATGCGCAGTCTAACTGCGGACCGACTTACAGAGCGAAGGATTCAACTAAACACGATGCTTATTTGTCAAACAACGGACTGACTTACAGAAATTTCCGATTAGGTTTACTGCTGTGCTTGAAATAACTGGGCACAAAATAAAAAGGACAAGCCTATCTTCCCCTTTTTATTTTCCTGTTCCCGAGAGAGACAATTGTTCCTTTTCTTTATATAAACAAAAAAAGAGAACAGTTCAAAAAACAATATGGACACAGTATTACATTATGCAGATCAATTTTTGTTTGATTCACTATATGCCAAGATCTGGCCATCGTACACAAGAACTATTGCTGGACATGTAGTTTCTGCATGGCCCCGCGATGACTTTTGGCGAGTGAATCTCTCAATTTATATTATAACTGTCGTTTTTGGTTTGTTGCTTTATTTAGTAACCTCCACTCTGTCATATTACTATGTATTTGATCATGACTATATGAAGCACCCTAAATTTTTGAAAAATCAAGTACGTTTAGAAATAGAGTGTGCACTTAGTGCTATTCCTTGGATGACATGTATGTCTTTACTCTTTTCAATAAGCATATGAAATAACGCATTAATATAGTATTTACTACACCTTTTTTTACCGGTGAAATTTTTGGCAAATCCTTATTATATGGTGGTATGCCAAAGACTGCTTACGACTGGTTTTATTTGGTTGCTTCCGTACCTAGCTTCCTCTTTTTTACTGACTGTGGTATCTACTGGTTTCATCGTTGGATGCACCACCCCAAGGTTTACAAGTATCTTCACAAGGTAAAACAATGATAATGCTCGACTCAAATTTTCACTGACATGTCCCCCCCCTTTTTTTTAGCTTCATCACAAATGGGTAGTTCCTACCCCTTTTGCTTCTTATGCTTTTAACCCATGTGATGGCTTTATTCAATCTCTTCCTTATCATATGTATGTCTATATGATCCCAATGCACAAATTCCTTTATCTTGGCTTATTTAGCTTTGTCACACTATGGACTGTAATGATTCATGATGGTAACGCTTGTAAAAAACACACATTTATACACATAAGCTAAAAATCATGATGTAATAATAGGTGAATTTATTTCTCATTCGGAAATTATCAACACAAGTGCACATCACTTCATTCACCATGTCTATTTCAACTATAATTATGGACAATATTTTACTTTATGGGATCGTATTGGTAACTCTCACCGTCAGCCGACAGATGAACAATATGAAAAGGCACTTCGTGATGATCATAAGGTGATGGCACGTCAGGCTTACGATGCAAACAATATTGAAGGAAAGACGCTTGGTGACAAACTTAAATCTCAATAAGAATACTCATATAATATTTTATTTGTACACTAGAATATTTCATTTTTTTTTTTTTTACTAATTATTTAATTACTCTATACACATTCCCCTTTCTCTACCTCTGTTACTTTTTCTTTTAATAAACTAATACTTACAATAAAAAAATCTTTAGAAAAGAAATAGGCTATGCATTCGTTATTTACTACTTAAAAACTTCCTTTTGGAAAGTGCATTTATGCAAAACTCATGTGAAATACTGCAATTTCTAAGCTTGTTTTGGCCTATTGATTTTATGTCTATCTCTTAAAGACCAAAGAACAGAAAATGCAAATGTATTTTTATAATTTTGCTTTTTTTTTTTTGGTAAAAGGTTTTTATTCAGGTGTCGGTAGAGCCCGCTCACGATTTAAATTAAATACGATAAAGTATGTGCTGTTACGTGAGTTTAGATAACTTCGTTTTCCAAGTTGATTTTTCCTAGGAGGGATGTTGCCCTGGCTGCAGCTTCATTAGACCAAATCGTGATATTATCAAAAATATCAATTTCCAGCAAATTCGCCACAATGATCATACAGCACAGGCAACAAAAGAATGTCCATCAAAAGAGAATTGGATAAGTACCTTCAGTTCAGAGCCCACCGGGAGTATTTTCATAATTTTGTATTTAATGCTTATTGATAAATCAAAGCTTAACAGCTTCAATATAGGCAAACAGGAGATGCAGAATACGATAACTTGCTTTCCTGCCATGCTTTATCTTAGTAACAAAAAAAGCCCCCTTACACCTTTTGAAGTAGTTATTTTATTTTGGAGACAGAAATGTTTAGAACAACCTACAATACCAGGGACGAGCACTTAATACATTCTCTGTCCCATCTTTGTCAGCTTTCGAATTGAGAGGTATACTTATCTCTATCTCTGTTGACTCTGAGCTGAAAATAGACATGGCAACTTTTTGTGTAAGTGATTTATTTGCGTGAACTGCATTACTGCCTAAAAACCGTAATCTGCATAGTTTTTAGAGTCCGATTCTATAAACAAGTTCATAAGCCCATTTTAGATTTACAAGAGTGATCACAATTATAAAAAGTACTGCAATCATTTATAGACAGAAGAGAACAGAAAGAGGGGTTGATATGTGTAGGTAATTATGAAATGATTTAGTCGTGTACGTACGTGTATGCATTCTTAATTAAATGGCTACTATCATCATTACATTATAAGTTATCAATTTAATCTCAGTCACCCCTAAAAGAAGGAGTTAATGCCCTTTGTTCTTTTCATTTACTTCCGTTTTTGAAAAAATTAGGTTCTACCGTCAGCAATAAAAGCATACCTCTCATTATAACGTGTGACTTTCTGTATGTTTTAATTTATTTAATAAACTAAAATATTCCTACAAAAAAAAAAATGTTCTTTTCATATTTATTCTCCTTTTTTTTCTCTTTCCCTTTTTGTGATGATAATCTGGATCCTTGGTTTACTATTGTATATTTTAAATCCAGTTATCACGATGAACGTTTATGAATCGATTCTTACAGCCCCTTCAACCGCTCAGTTAAAATACATAGTCAACAATAAACATTTTAGTTTTACGATTCCTCTTGTAACCGAAGCTTCCGCAGGAGCGCTTAGTCTACAACGAGTAACACACACCATAAAAGAACATGACCATTTTGAATTGGAATATGTTGCTACAGCTCAGGAAGAGCTTTTACTTCAGTCACTAGAGTTTGAAGTGAAAGTTAATCTAGAAGATCAAGTCATGTTGGGTGAGGGATTTCAGTGTTGGAGTACAACCAAAGAAATGGGCAAACATAACAGACTAGCTGCTATTCCAAAAGCTGTTTCTTGGATAACAAAATTTAATCTTCAAGGGTAGATAAATCCAATGTTTTGTAAACTGTACTAACTCTATATAAACTTATCAGGGACTATGATTTTTTCAATTACTCTGGGAAACAAGGTCATTTACATGCAACCGGTTACACCTATCTGCGGCATATTCCATCTGGCAACATCGTATTTATAGGCTCAGTTTCTGAACACTCTGGCTATTCTTACTACAAGGCCAATTTCAACGATCACACATTTAGCTTTTACAAGGATATTGTAGGCAAATCCCTCAAAAAAGGGCAAGAGCTTAGATTAAAGTTTTCTGTCTTTCAAGGCAAAGAAACATCAGACCTCACAGAAATTTGGTCCCGATACGCAACATATTATGACTCACAGCATGCATTTCGAAACCCAGATCATCTGACCGGTTGGTCATCTTGGTATAATTTTTATGAACGAGTGACTGAAGCAGATGTGCTGGCTAGTCTGAAGGCCTTTGAGCAGCATCCATATCCAATTGACGTGTTTCAGATTGATGATGGATATCAAGTACAGATTGGGGATTGGCTGGATGTTGACAAAAACAAGTTTCCAAGAGGTATGAAGGCGCTTGCAGATGATATCATACAGCAAGGCAAGATGCCTGGGATCTGGATTGCGCCCTATGCGGTAGGATTCAATAGCACAATAGTTGAGGAACATCCAGACTGGCTTCTAAAGTATCCAAACAGTAACCAATTACTCGTGGCTGGTCCCAACTGGGGAGGATTTTATGCATTGGATATCTATAATCCAGAAGCACAAGCCTATCTTGAACGAGTGTTTGACGAAGTCTTAGATACCTGGGGATTCAAATTACTCAAGCTTGACTTTTTATTTGCTGCTGCTATGGTACCTCGACTAGGAAAATCTCGAGGAGAAATCATGTGGGACGCAACCGATTTGATCGTCAAACTGACACGCAAACGCGCCCTAATTTTGGGCTCTGGTGTGCCTCTTCCTTCGACTTGGGGTAAATTTGAATATAATCGAATGAGTAGTGATGCATCTCCCTGGTGGGATCATACTGTGCTCAAGTTAGCCAACGTACGTGAACGTGTATCGACCCTGAATGCGCTTACATCCACACTCAATCGTTGGCCTATTGGCTCAAGAATGCTTGGTGGTGATCCTGATGTATTCTTTATAAGATCTGATAATAACAAGCTTAGTGTGGAGGAGAAGCATACACTGTTAATAGTGAACATCATCTTGGGTCAATTGACACTCATGTCCGATAATGTTAATCTTTACAACGAGTCTGAGCATAGACTTTATGGATCCATCTTTCCAAAGCCTGAGGCACAAGTAAAAGACATGCAAAGTATTGGAATTGAGGCTTATAAAGTAGAATATACATGCAATCGACGCAAATATCTCTTCTTGACCAACTTATCGCCGCTTCCAGTGACGACGCAATTGCCCTTGGATGACGATGGAAAATACATTTATTACTTTGAACACAGTAATGTCTTGGTACAGAGCAAAGTCGATTGGCTCAAGTCACAGTCGACCATCTTTTTAAAGCCTCACGAAACAAGAGCCTTTATGAAAGTGTCCGATGACAAGCAAGATGTGTATATAGGATCCACAGGACATATTGTTCCAGGAACAGAGATTGATGCATTATTATCAAACAAAAAGGACGTGATACACATTACATTAAAGAAGCGATATACGAAAATCAAGGAAAACAAAATATACATCAGACTCGACTCAAGTGAAAGTGTGATACCCACGGTCTATGTTGATAACAAACTAATTTCGAATGTGAAAAAATACATATGGAATGAAGATATCACATTTATCAAAGTGACTTTACATACTGTTTAATAATACACTATATAATAAACCTCCTATCATCCTTTTAAATCTTATAGCCGCTGTGAATAGCAGCTACACCAAATGTAAGGTCTTCATAACCTTTGCCTATTGTCTTGAATCCAGCGTCACGAACAATTTGTGCAAATTCTTCTTGAGGAGGAAACTTGCGAATACTTTCTACAAGGTACTGATATGAATCACGATCACCAGCGATGACTTGACCTAAAGCAGGGATGATATCAAAGGAATAAATATCGTAAACTCTATAAACAGTGAATCAAAGGAATTTAATTTTGATGATATTCAATATTTACTTTCCAATCAATGGGTTATCTACTTTGCTAAATTCAAGACACATGAAACGACCTCCTTTCTTTAATACTCTGTATGCTTCCTTGACGACCTTATCCACATGGGTACAATTACGAATACCAAAGGCAATTGTATAGACATCAACAGATTCATCAGGAATATCTGCCAGATTTTCTGCATTTTGTACCAAAAAACTTGCTTGGTTGGCTATCAGACATAAAATTAGATTTTACAAAACAAAAAAGCTACGCAAAAATATTTACTGTGAGCATAAGGTGTTGTCTTGAATCTCTTTTCACCTTCTCCAAGCATATGAGGATTGATATCAACTAGAGTAACAGATGCTGTGTTGTCTCTATGTACATTTTTACAATAATTTAAAAATCGAAGAGCAATATCACCTATACAAAAAAAAGAATAATGTAAGAACAAAAATGGTCTGACTACCCTTCTCTTTCTCTCTCTCTCTCTATTTACCAGTCCCACCAGCGACGTCTAATAATTTTGTGCCTGGACCAGGTGCCATAGAGTTGATGAATTCATCTTTCCAAATGCGATGAATACCTAAGCTCATTGCGTCGTTCATCACATCATATTTGCCTGCAACATTGGCAAACACCTTGTGTACTATTTTCAACCTGTATTCATTACAACTGTATATATAATTAAGAGATCAAGGTGTTTTTACCAAGAGATTCTTTTTCTTCTTCTGCAACATCCCGGAAACCAAAATGAGTAATTTTCTTTTCAGTTGTTTGTTGACTCAACTGAGAAATACTGGTCGAGAAAAGAGCTCTTTTGATAGTTGTCTGAGTTGTTGTATTTCTTGTGAATAAACGACTACCGGAAAAGAATGCTAAGCGTGACATGTCAAGGTGTTATTAAGAAAATCAGTTCCTTGCTTTTCTTCCCTCTTTTTTTTTTTTTTGACAGCGGTAATGATTTTAAGTTACCGATACGACTTATCCAATGAAAGTTGAAAATTGGTTAATAGATGATAGCTTGAATGTATGGAGTTGAGCATGTTAAGGTTTTATGTGTAATGAATAGATCATTCTTATGGACGATTGCTAGCTTTATTTGAAAAAAAATAACTGGCTGTTGTTAGGTATAAAGGATGCAGCTGTATTCTTAATTTATGCTTTACGAGCTATTAATCTAAAGAGGTGTTAAATTGATCTCTCTCTTTTTTTTTTACAAGAGAGAAAACACGCTTCTATTGGGTAAAGAAAAAGAGAAGTGGAGAAAGAGACATAGATGAAACTGGATAAAGGATCACAAGGTTTTTTAGGTGCGCTTGTAGATTTACGTTTTATTTGTATTTATGGGAGTTATAAGTAGGTTGGTATGTTTAAAATGATTATTATTTAAAAGTAGTTTTAGTGATTAACCAAAGTGATTATTTTGAAGATGTCAAATAGACCAACCAGTAAGAATATGTAAAGCAAAATGCTTTTTTTTAGTGTCTCTAGGACGCCCCAATCTCATATCGCTTCCCCTGCTCAAGTTACGCGGCGAGTTTGCCCACCTGGAATGGTACGGAATGTTATCCCATATAGCCTGTTTCGGGTCTAATGGGTCCACTAAGCCAAGAAGCAACAACTCGGTCAGCCTTAAGCTACAGCGTGAATGCTGCAAACTGTTTGCTACTTGAATTGTTTACCCACCTAATGCTTCAAGGTACCAGACTATCAGGCCAAGAGCTCTTGATGTATAAAGATATATTTGGAGAAGGGGCAAGACAAAACACATGCAGCACATATCTTACAAAGAGAGTCAGTGATTGTATAGAAAACAAGCGCACCAGAGAGATAAAAAAGATCTTTGTTTTGTAGCATCGGCAACTAAATGTATTTAGTCAGTTCAGTGTCTAGTCATTGTTATCTTTTTTAAACCATTTTACTTGTAACCATTTGATTTCATAAGAGCAATGTAGCAAGATAGATTATGGAAGCATCAAAAGCAAAAGAGTGATTGAGGATAGAACATTCAGACCATCACCGTTTATAGAGAAGAGGATTCAAGCCATTAGTTTTAGAGAGAAGAGTATTTGATTTGATAAAGAAAGGAAAAAAAAGTAAGGAAAAAAGCTCTTTAAATAGCTTTGCTTGAGGGGTCGGGCCATTTTTTGTTTATTTTCCAAGAATTCTTTCTTTTTCAACTATAAAGGAACGGTAAAAAGGAGAAAATACCGTTCTAAACTGACTGATAAACAAAAGGAAAAAAAAGTAAACCATTTCTCTTTCTTTAGAATCATTACCCTCTTTATTAATTTATTATAAAAAAGACAATAAAGGGACATAAGACATAATCTATATTTGAAGGAATAGAATCTTTTTCTCTTTATAACGAACCTCAAGTTATATTGAAAGGCATTACATTTTTTTTTGGCTTGTTTGTACAACTCTTTTCTTTATCTGCATGATGTTCATATGAAACACCAACTATTTATATATTTTTTTATTCATTTTCAAGTATATAAAAACCAAAACAAGACTTGAATTTGATCTTGTATCTTTTCTTACCTTAATGTCATAAATCTTATACAATATGCTTTAGGTGAAAGAAATAGGATTCATTAAAAAAAAGGGGAAAAAAAAAGAGAGGAGTCAGCTTCCGTGTGTAACCATCATGGAATACCAATTCAGACAAATAAATAATAAAGCCAAAAGTAAAGTAGTATTCTTTTTTAATGATATTTTTTATGTAAAAAATAAAACATATAAAAAAAAGGTAAATTAACAATGAATTTTGAGAAGGGGAAAACCATTAGACGCTAATTATTTTATCTATAAGAGACTTGCATAAAAAATTTGATTTTTTGTGTTACTCTTTTGAGGCTGATAGAAAATAACTATGATGTATGAATGTAAATAAAGGATAAGCACAATTTAAGCAAAAGCACACGATCCAAACATTAAAAAAAATAGGAAAAAAAAAAGAGAAAAATAGGAGTTTACTAACAATCGCCTCATCTTAAAATCAAAGTAACTTGGTTTGCTATTCGATATAAATCAATTCATAACCAAAGGTTAATATAATTCAGTTCGACGGTTAATACTTAAAGATTGATTTCTTTTTCACTATCGCTAAGAACGCTATTAGAAATATAACGTACCATTTTAACCTATTCAAATTCACTGACAACATTTTTCAATCCAATCTCCTTTTAGACAGCATACTTCATATTTTAAACTTTCTTACCTTTGGATTGTAACTTGCCTCCTTTCACTTTTCAAACAAGCCTTATGCTTGGTTGATAACTTTTTATTTTAACAAAAACGTATAAAATAATAATTTGTTGACAAACATACAACATCTTTCTTAATGATAAAGAAAAAGTGTATTTTGATTAGTTTCATTCAAAGCCAACAATGAACTAGAAAAATGATCAATTTATCAATGATTTTATCTTTCACAGCTTTTGGTGATTGTTTGTATTTGAGAGTAACACCCAAATTGTATTCCTAAGGATGCTGTATTGTCTACCTTCATCTACATGATCATTAGCATAGAGTTCTTTATTTGTTTTCTGTAAAGGTTTTATATACAATATGATTCAAAGAATAAATTTTTTTTATATTTCTAGCCTTTTTTAAGATCTATATTGTTTTTAATTATCGTACGTTAGAAGTGATTTATATCTTGCTTCATTATTGACCTAAATGGTCGTTAAAAAAAACTACAAACAAGGAAAAGTGGGAAGTGGGAAATATCAATTGTTGATAAACTAACTCAGTAAGCTATATATGCTTAACTGTTATATAAAATTCACTTGCTATTCAAAGCTATATGCTAAAGAACATTTAGTGTACATGCGTCTAACTCAAAATGACAAATATAAAGGTGCTTCATGATTCTTGCTGCTTTAGAGAGGAAATTGAAATGATGTTCATTGTATTGAATACTTTTAATTATATCATTACATGTGTAAATATCTTAGTAAACATACCATAGTCATTCAGAAATACTATCATTTATGTCAGCTTTAATTTTCTAAGAACGCAAAGAGCTTTTCGCTCACCTAATTTCAAAAAAGGTACAGGCACTCTACTCCAAATTTCCGTCTCAAATCAGTCTTTATATTTTTTTAGGTCACGTACTTGGGCTGTCGACAACAAATTTCAAACGTAGACTATTAATTCTTTGACACTTGGATGATGATCAGGAGTAGATGTTGAACGTAATGTTTGTTATTGTCACTGTTTTTAAAAAACTATGCTATGAAATGCAATTTTTGAAATGATTTAACAATATAAAAAAATAATTACAGCGGCCGTAGGGTAAAGTGTCGATTGAATAGCTGATGGAATACATAAAAGATTTTGCCTCAACAACCAATCTATTAAACGGCTTTTCTGTTGAAGCATTCATCAAATGAATCAACAGAATGCTGCATGAGTCCCATAAAATGACGTATTGACACATGGTCACAAACTTTTGTTATTCACTCTTTCAAATCTTGGTACTTAATGAATTCGTTACGCTTTGCCTTGCTTTCAACTACAGATCCAACTGTTTAATCGGATTAAGTTCAGGAGAAGATGGGTACTTTTGTAGCCTCTGTCAACGCTTGTTTCGTCAATTACTTTTGTTGTATGAATAGAAAGCATTGTTAAGGTTAATATAAAACTCTTTCATCAATAGATTTTGGTCCATTTTATCCAAATGTGTCGAAATAAATTTTAAATAATGACCCATGTTTGTTCCTTTGGCAGTCTGTTCTTTAGAATCTGACGATTGCTTTCTATAACCTCCTTTAGCCTTTCTTATTTGGGAACAACAGGCATTTTTAACTCAATCTACATTGCGCCTACTGCTGAGAATAGTATGCAAGATACCTTTCCTTGCAAGAGTGGTGACAACAGCTGCCATAATTTGAGTAGGCCATGAAAGACAGAATCCATCGATTTATACTGGATTCTGTTTTGTCGATGAACTTAGAGTTAGTCAGATAATTCACGTCCGTCATAGTTCATTTCTTCACTCATTCAAACCATCTATTCAATCTACTTTCATTATTTCCAGCTAATAGTCAAAATGTGCCTCTTTTAAACGATAGATGACATTCCGACGTTGTATATTTGCGAACACTAGTTACTTTTCTGAAATCCTCAAAAGCAGTTTTCAAACTATCAACTATATTGCTTATTCATATCTGAGGCTGACCAACAAAATGATTAACTACATGTTCCCTTTGTTGTTTATTCAAGGCTTTTCTCTCTCTCTCTCTCTCTCTCTCACATCAACGTTTGTCTATTTTTCATTCCAGACTTTTCTCAAATCTTTTAGTCCTTTTTTGATCCATTCGTTCCGCTATGTCAGCAATTTTGGCTGATTCTGTGGTCTTTTAGAGTTTTAACGTTTTGTAATATGAAAATAAAACCTTACAGTCAAATGTATACACATTATATTTACTTTTGTTATTTTCTATCTTTTCGCTTTCAAGTCTTTTGATAGCCTCTTTTGTGAACTCGACTAGTGTTACTTTCATCCTTTTTCTCTCATCTGATTGCAATTCTTGAGATCGTATTAAATGAATGAATACCTCGAGATGGAAAGGAACAGCGTCCATTGCCTCTGAGTCTCTCCCTCAGCTACTGTTTTACCTTGGACATCCTCATAAAAAAAATACATAATCATTTATCTAATACTAGTGTACGTTGTGCAAAAAAAAAAGGAATTGTTTTGAGAAGGCAGGAAAAGCTAATCCCTACCTGCCTTTTAATTTTCTAGAAAACACCAACTAATAAAATGTTTAGCGATATTTTATGCTTCTGTCACTACACATTGTTCACGCACAAAAGCCTATAGTCGATATGAATCAGCTTTCTCAAAGTGTCTGTGTATTTTTAATATTTCACAAAAAAAATCCTTGTACTATTTCAACAGCCAATAAAGGAGCCAGCAAAGGTCATATGTCTGCGATGACTAGAATGCCCAGAACAAAGAAAAGAATACATAAAAGGAAATAAGATTATCTAAGAACCATAATAAAATAATGGATCAAAGCGGGTAAGCTTATCTTTGTATCATCCTATTTAACAATGATTATGTAGATATCATTGATGCTTTGTTATCATAGCCCCCTCTTCCCCCCCCCCTTTTTTTTTTGTAGGTAAGGTTGTCATGGAAACTTGTTTCCGTAGCATCGGATGATCCATGACACAAGGATTTATGACTTGAGACATAATCTATGCATTTCATTGGTCAGAAAAAAAGAGATCTTACGAAATAAGGTGAGTAACAAGATGTTTAAAGTTCCGTTTTAATCGTATGCATTCATGTTGGTCATCTTATCATTGGTAAAAGAAAATAAAAAAAAGATGGTAAAGTGAGATGAAAGGTTTAGAGATAAAAGCCATTCTTATTTTATAAAAAGTTGTGAGGAATGAAAATAATAAATGGATTTTAGAAAGAAGGTGCGCACGGTTCTTTTTTAAAGAAAAGGAGATGTTGAATGCGTGTGAAAATTGATTGGTTAAACTTAATTTTCATTCAATCACTATCAGCAAAAAAGGGGTGAGTTGGAGATCAATTTATGAATCACCCAAATTTTTTTTTTTAATATAAATAGAAACTTGTCTATTTCATTGTTTTCTTCTTCTTCTTTTCTATTGTAACTCATCATATTTTTATAAATGGATCTTTCTTGGTGTATTATTTGTGATCGTCACTGTATTGAAGATAATGTAAGTAAACAATAACAAAGAAAGATCAATAAAATTAAATGATATACTAGTTGTATTGCTCAGAGCTTTGTCGTCTGAAGGATAATAACACAATAACAATCGCCAAGCCTAATACTACCCATTCTACCGGTTTTTGCTCTCCACCCGCTTCTCCACTGTTAGAACCCTTCTTATCCTCTTTTAATCATGAACGACGTACATCAATTGTTACTACAGGCAAATCAAATATAAGCAATCCATTTTATATGAGTCCGTCAAGTATACCAAAGTACAGCTTAACATCATGACGACACTAGAAAAAAGAAAAAAAAATACTATTTATATTTATATACCCTTTAATCCTTCAAGCACAAACACACACACACACTACATACAAAAGTTTGATATAAAAAAATTGTTTTTCAAGTCGTTTTTTTTTTTCGCTTTTCTTTTATTTAAATAAGAGAAGAAAGAAAAAAAGAGAAAGGGTGGATGTTGTTAGAGAAGTGATTCTGTTAATAGTATTTCAATCTATTTGTTTGTAATATTTGGGGTATGTATTATTATTATCAATTGTCAGTGTATGTCTAGATTTAGTGGAAAAGGATAGATTGTATCTATTTACAATCACTGGTATTATTGTATTTTATGGATCATTGAAGGTAAGCGATAAAACGTATGAAAGGAATTCTATTATTATTTAAATAAAACAACAATGTACTTTTAAAATACTTTTTTTTTTTTTGATTGTCACCACGGGTATACATCAACATGCTTTAGATGAACGTGTGTTTTTATTAAGAGATTATTGTAAGTTGTAGTTGTAGTCATAATTTATAATCGATATGAAGGAATAAATACAAAAATGATTGTATTGAGTATGGATAATAAAATAATAAAAGCTAACCAGAGCCATCCTCTTTTACGATGTGTTCGTTTTACAATCACATCTTGAATTTCAGAATAAGTCATAAACTGCATTTCACTATTCACAGTCGATCAATACATAATCTATCGTTCATTATTATTATTACCTAACACTCGTAATACCAAACCACCAAGCAAATTCAGTAAAACTTGTCAGCAGTGTTGACCAACCAAAAAAGAAGGGTATCAAAGCAAACCATCTTGACGACGAAGAATCTAAAAAGACAAGCGACAATTCCAGTGAAAAACCAACTGTCAACATAATCACGCCCAAGACTAAACAAAGTCGTGATGTGCCCAGTGAAATATTCTTGTTCAAGACTTTGTCTACAAACAACGGATAATAAAATAGATTTAAAATCTCAAATACATGTGTCCTGGCAGACTCAAACACCACTGGCTCCGGTCGTCCACCGTACAAGACGAGTTGCTCTAATGCCTTTTGATGATCCTGTGGTAAATGAATCGTACCGGAAAACGTGTGATAGATCTCATTCGCATGTTTCACAAGATCGTTTCGATTCAGTGACTTGGTGTCCTCGGTGGGCATCGTGATTCCCACATCAGCATGAGGACTCAATAAATCTTTTGTATCAGACATCTCGCGATAGCCTGTCTCCAAAACATCCTGCATCTCTTCCTTTTCTGCCGCAGATTCCAAAAACCGAGAGAGTCGTTGTCGGTTTTGTCGATCGATGCTTGATAAATAAGCTCGCCAGAGCTTTTCGTGTGTATCGAGTTCCATCAGAAACCTCAAGTTTTGATGTGCTTGTCGACTTTTGAGAAAGGCGGCAAAGTGAGACTGGGTGAGTGGACTGTAGGTATTGAGTTGCATCATTTCTTCTAATGTCGGTAGTCCATTCACTCGCAAGTTGTAGTCTTTAGTCTCCTGCCATGCTTCCATCGGTGCAGTCGCAAAAGGGTCCTTGAACCCAAAGGTTTTATTCTTTAGTCGACGTTGTGTACCGGGCATTTTAAGGTAGGGATTAGTGGAGTTAAAGTAGCTGGGTGGAATGGCAATGTCTATTTGTACTTTTTCGTCTTGTATTTTTTGAAAGAGATCTTTTTCTAAGGATGCTTCAATACCAAATGCATGAAGTCTGCTATTGGCTTGTCGAATACTTTGACGATTCATAAAAACGTTGTTTTCAAGCATTTGTATTGAAAAAAAGGAAATAATATAAAAAATAGAAACGTTTTATTAAAAAAGGTACAATAATTGTGTTTATGTGTAACGTGCACTCACAAAAGAAAAGTTGGTACTAAAGAAGGGAGAATAACATAAATAGAGCGGAATTCATGAATAAGGAGACACGTTCTTTTTTTTATTTTCATTGTGTTCAAGTGCAAACACAATCTTTTTATTTTGTTTTTCACTGGACAATGTATTCATTGACCAAAAAAGGAATAATTTCTTTACACGAAAATTAAATTCAAATCTAAGCTTTTACTTTTTTATCTTGTTCAATTACTGAGGTGTTTACTGTAATTTCTAATAATTTGTTTAATCTTGTAATCATTGATCTTGGATCATCCAATACACCAGCAGCACATAATGCATTATCATAGACTTGCTCTGTTACTAATTTAGCTAAATCAGGATTTTGTTGGCGCATGTTGAATAATCCCTTCATGACAGGATGGTCAGGGTTGATTTCTAATACAGTAGGTGTAGGTGGAAGCTCTTCCATCTTTGCTGAACCTTGCATCATTTGCATCATTTTTCTCATAGCAGGACTTTCATGTTCGAGTACTGTGAATAATACCAATTAATACAGAAAAGTAAAATAAGGGATCATTAACGTTACCGATGGCAGGGAAAGTGTTGAGTCGTCTAGAGACATCAACACCTTTTACAACTTCATCACCCAACGTCTTTTCTATCCACTGAGCAAGATCTTTTGCATCCTGATCTGACAGTGCCTTGGCATCGCTGTCTCTAGTCTGTTGTAGCAAAGGATCCGATGCAGCCTCAGGAGAATCAGCCGAGATAAGGTCATAACCTTGGAATTCCTTGAGATGGTTCACTACAAATTCATCTACTGTATCATAAAGATAAAGCAACTCAACACCCTTCTTCTTAAACATCTCTGTATAAGGGCTTTCTTCAGCATATCTACGTCTGGGTGTCAAGAGATAATAGATTCGTTTTTGTTCCTTTTGAGCACGCTTGGCATACTCTTCCAAACTGATCATGTTGCCATCCTTGGTTTGAGAGCTTTCGAATCGAAGCAACTTGGCAATCTCACGCTTATGCATCGCGTCTGTACAAGCACCTTCCTTGATGAACTGACCATAATCCAAAAAGAAGCTGTCGTATTTCTTGGGGTCCTTCTTGGCCTCACCATCAAGCCATTTGAGAATACGTGAAGTCATGACGATACGCAAACGAGACAAGATGTTGTCTTGCAAAAGTTCACGAGAGACATTTAGTGGAATATCTTCTGAATCAACGACACCCTTGATGAAACGCAAGTATTTTGGAAGTAGACCGGCTGACTTGGGTTGAATGAGAACCTTGCGAGAGTAAAGAGAGACACCAGGCTCAGTCTGCTCTCCCAAGAATTCCATGTGTTTCTCTGGAACATAAAGGACAGAAGAGATAGAGAGAGGTGAGTCAGTCTTGAAGTGCAAGGTGTATTGAGGATCATCCCATGCGTTGGCAATGAAACGATAAAACTGTGTATGCTGTTCAGGCGTGACGCTGTTACGGTCCTTTGTCCACAGAGCATCAATCGTGTTGACCTCTTTACCATTCAAGTAAATTGGGAATCCAACAAAGCTATGAAAATTGTAAGTATTTTTTTTAAAAAAGTTGTCTCTTTATAGCCTTTGTACTTTGAGTATTTTTTGATGATAGAATCCACTTCCAGTTGGGATGAGTAATGCTTAGAATCTTCACGGAGTTCAATCACGATCTTTGTACCAACAGAGACATTATCTGCCTCAGCTACAGTATAAGATCCTTGACCATCTGTTTCCCAACAATATCCCTTGGATCCTGGTAAAGCAGACTTTGTATACACTCGGATCTTGTGGCCAACCATAAAAGTAGAATAAAAGCCAACACCAAATTGACCAATCATGGCTGAATTCTTTTCTGATTGTTCCATCTTCTCCATAAACTTCTTTGAACCAGAGCTAGCAATAGTACCCAAATTGGCATTCAATTCTTCCAAGGTCATACCGATACCGAAATCTTGAATGATAAACTGGTTGCTGTCTCTGTCCAAGTCAATTCTGATCTCCAATGGCTTTCCGCTGTCAACATCAGCTTGACTTGCTTGTGTTTGTCTCAGCTTTTCAAGTGCATCAGCTGCATTAGAAATAAGTTCACTTTTTATAAAGATGTCAGTTGTATGTTCTATTTGCAGTTCACAGAGTTTCCTTTTCTTTACCGAACAAAGATTTCCTTTTCTGAATAAAGTGAATTGGCAACAATATCCAATAAACGCTTTGTTTCTGTCTTGAATTCATGAATTTGAGCTTCTCCTGTTACAACTTCCTCATTTTTAGTTGCCTTGTGCTGTGTCACTCGGTTAGTTGTCATTCTTGTCTATTTTGATAATACAAACCTCTGTATCATCATGATTAGTAGTGGTTGTAGCAGCAGTATAAGCTCTAGATAAGATGAGCTTTCCAGTGACATAAGTTGACCCTCTACTGGCTGTTTGACGAACTGAAGGGTTCAATCTCTTGATGTGGCCACGAGTAACTTTTAATAAAGGGGCAGTTGAACGTAAAAGAAACATCAAAAGAATAACCTAGAAAAAAAAATTTGACGGGTTCTTTTTATTCAATTATAAACGGAGATTAAACTAATTTTTATTTCTCAGCTAGGTTATGAAGACAATAATCTTTTTTTTTTTTGTAAATAAATAGTTTATTTTTATTTACAAACTATAATATAATAGGAGTCACACATCTGAGAGCGGTGTGAACCAAAAGAAACAGAGTTTAAGCGATGGAGCATGCTAGTCAAGGTCGAGTCTGCCCCTTTTGAGGGTGGCAAACTGCGACATAGCACGAGTGACCAACTGTTTATCAATAAAAGGAAAGCCGTCAATAGTAAATCTCCAATGGGCATGCCAGATAACAGAGAGCACGCAGCAGCTGAGAGTCCAGATATCAGTATTGTCAACAAAAGGAAACCGCTGAAAAGACCAGAGGATTGAGCATACATCATCTTGGGTGAAAGTGAGGTGTGGACTAAAGAAGTTGAAGGCATCTGTCCATACTCTCCATTTCCTGAGACAGCGCACGAAGAGGTGTTGTAGATCTTCATTATTAGCAGAGCAAAATTTGCATTGTGAAGAGGTCAAACCGTTATCGAATTTTGAGAGAAGTGACTGACTAAAGAGTTTACGATGGAATAGACGATACCATAAAGACCGGCTTTCAGGCGAAACAGGCATTTTCCAAAAAAGTGACCACTTTGAAGTTGGTATTGGTGATATTGCCGATGACGGTAGAGATCGCTGTATTAGAGACAACCGAAATGGTTTAGGTTTGTAGCTGATCCATTGGGGCTACGAACAGAAGGCATCGATGAATACTGAATCATCTACTTCCCCCAATGGCTCATTTTGATTCAGTATATGAGGCCAGATAAGCTGATTGAGCTTGATGATACGATTATGGATATCTCGGCTTAACTTGGAAACCAGATGAGGGGAGGAAGGCTGGTCAGACGACAATAAAGGTCGTATACATCCAAAGTAGTGATCATACGTAAAAAATTGAGACATCTTGAGTTTTTTGTGTCGTGCTCGAGTGATCCAATAATCAGTAGGAATCATAGCGAATATAGCGGACAGGGGCAAGCGGAGAAGTGTGGCAGGGGTACACTTTGCCTGTTGTGTATCTGCATATCCGAAAGAATCAACCGACTCATATATGTTTTGCATAAAGTTATTAGCGTGAGCAGCAGGATGTAATCGCAAAAGAGGGAAAAAGAGAGCCAGTCTTGTTCCAGTATTTCCTGAATGGAAACGACGTACATGATCTAGCAACATAGGTTGACTACAAGACTGAGGGTGGTTGTCTTCCAGAACTTGATGAATCCAGCGTAACTGTAGGTTGTGTCGTTGAAATTGTGGATCCAAAAGACCTAACCCACCTAACTTTGGATCTAAACACAACTGTGTGTATTTGATCTTAGGTTTGCAGTTATGCCAGACAAACTGATAAATCATAGAATTGAGCCGTCGAAAGAAAGTAGTTGGTAAATGAACCATCCGCAGAACATACCACAATTTAGAAAGTATTAATGCATTCATGATGGTAACGCGTCCTTTGATAGAAAGTCTACGTTGAGAGTAGATAATACATTGAGATTTCACTGTCTGTAACAACTGTTGTTCTAGATAACGACGTTGATGAAAAGACTGAATCATGGGAAAGCCAAGGTATCGAAATGGACTAGGTGCCGAATGATCGTGCCATTTGGAAATACCTTGTGTTGCTAGAAAGGTAACCCACTCTGGGTAGGAGCGTCCATCCAAAGAAAATGCTTCTGTCTTGTGAATATTAACCTTAGCGTTGGATACAGGCCCATAACGGTCTAAATGGTGGCGTAGGCGACAGTAATCATCCGTAGATTGCAACAGGACACACACATAATCTGCATATGTAAGTATCTTTAAGGGGGATGGTACGATATTGGATGTTGTTGTATCCGAGTTGCTCACAGATTGAAATTGGAAACCTTGAAAGGAAGAGCCTTGAAGGATATGTCGAAGAAACGGCTCCAGCGCAATGTTGAAAAGAAGAGGCGATAATGGATCGCCTTGTCGAAGACCCCGACGCTGATCAACTCTGTTGGTAAAATGTCCGTTAATATTGATTCTCACCGCATTTCCAAAGAAAAGATTCTCAAGAGAATGAACCAAAGATGGTGGAAAACCAAAGGCCAACATTACTTGACGCAAGTACATAGGGTGGATACGATCATAGGCCTTTTCTTGATCTAATAAGAGACCAATCTCAGGCCGTCTTTGAACATGAGCTTGTTCCATGAGTATGTTGAGAACCATGCCATTTTCAGCTATAAAGCGATCACCAAGAAAGCCAGTTTGATAACGATTGATAATTGTGTCCATAACGGATCTCATCCGTTGGTTTATAATGCGCGTGTAGATCTTTGTATCACAGTTGATCAAGGAGATTGGCCGCCAGTTTTTGAGGGTAGAGAGGTCCCCTTTCTTTGGCAGTAATCTTACACGTAAATCTTGCCATGATGATGGAAAGGAACCAGCAGTTAAAGCCGTGTTGTATACCTTGATAATAAGATCCTTTAACGGTGAGAACTGATAAATGAGATGCATGAAGACATAACCTAAACCATCCGAACCAGGACTACTTTGTCTTCTAATTACTTTCTTTGACTGTTCAATTATCTCCTCAATCGTAATTGGTGAGATGAGATAGCGACGATCATCTTCATTTAATTATGGTAGATCTGCCATATCTTGCACATAGCAATCAATGTCATGCTCATCCACAGGATCCACTGAATAAAGTTCTTTGTAGAATGCTTGACTAACCTCCATGAGTTGTGTACGAGAAGAAACAGTCAATCACGATGTAGGGTCTTGCAAATAGTTTATGCTCTGTTCTACAGTTCGTACCTGGTGTATCCGCTTGAGATAACCGGCGGATTTCTCTCCATGTTCTCTCCAACGTATTCCCGCCTTTAATGCTGCAATATCTACCAACTCTTGTTGAAGAGATTCAATTTGTTGGTCCATAACAGGAAGATAATGTAAACGTATAGCTGTGGGTGGCCGACTGCGGAGGAAAGCATTGCGCTTGCGTTGCAAGGCCTTAATTGACTTCTTGCGCCAGTTGGTGTAGTCAATTGCATAGCGTTGAGTAAATTGCCGTATCTCATATTTGACGTAGTCCCATTATTCTTGTGCTGTCATCTGACTAGGCAAAGAAGGAACGATATCCGTGAGTCGTTGTTTTAGCTGTATGCGGTACTCTTTCTGTTGAGCCAAAATGGGGTTGGCACGCCAGAGACCAAAACCAGTGGGAGTTTGACCTAGGTTAAGCGAAAGAGAGAGTAATTGATGATCAGTCCATGAAGAGTGTAGTCGATGTATATCAGTAGCTCTAAGCTTTGGGCGCATCTGATTACTAATGAAAATGTAATCGATGGTAGAGTAGATCTCATCATTACGACGGAAAGTTGGGATATTACTATTGTCTCCACTATACATCACGTTATAAAAGGATTCTTCTAGATATGATACCCATTTTAGAGATGTTTGAGTTGACAAGTTAGGACGATGATAAGAATAATTGAAGTCGCCAAGGATAATGATCCGATTTGGGTCGATATCAGATACAGAAGTGAGAGCATCTAACACAGAATCAAAAAACTCTCTTCTGTCCTTACCTGTAGAAGCTGGAGCATAAACCACTAATACATGGAAAGGAGTATAAAAGTTCTGTGGATGACTGATTTTGGAAAGAATAATGCGAGAGTTTGACGGAATCAGGTTGTCTGACAGTTGATAGTTGGAAGAAAAGGAAAGCAAGCCACAATGGCGAGTCCATAGAGATTGAGATGCTTGAAATTGTGCATTGATGAAGTTTACATGGTCTGTGTTAGTGTGTGTTTCTTGAAAGGCCATTATATTGAAGTTTAAAGAGCGTAAGTAACGTATGAAATTGGATTGTTTTTGGGTATCATGGGTCTTCACCAAACTGTTACAGTTCAATGAAGAAATGTTGAATAATAGTTCTTTCGATCTATTATTCATTATTGCTTAGACTGAGTTAGAGCACCATCAATGTTGAATACTGTAGTGCCGTGCTGCTGATCACTGGGGATGCATGCTGGTATTGGTGATCCCAGATTACCTAAAGAGTCATGACGAAAGTTATATCCTGCTGGGGCGCTATTATGGTGGCTATCCATGGCAGCCTGATGTTGAGACTGAGGAATGTTTTTAGTGGCTTGATCCACTATAACTATGTCTGTAGCAACATGTGGATTGTCGGTATTTCTAGCATCAATTTCCATTGGAGTATCATCTTGTGATTCAGCGGTTGTTGTGAAGATAGCTTTCAGGGCTTCTTGAGTGGATACCAAGATAGAGTCCTCCTCAGTTGTTAGCAAAGTAGAGGAATGAATCCTTGGGTCATCACCAGATTCGTTCCGAATAGAACGTTTACGTTTCATAATATTCGAAGTGAGAGGCTGGGAGGAAGTGCTAGGCATAGTTATGCCTCTAGAAGCTTGGCTCGACTGAACCTCAACTTGATCTGCTCTGTCTTGTGGAGCAGTAGGAGTTTTTCTGGCCTTTTTAAATGGCTTATTCTTGCTTTTTGCGCATTCAGCAGCAATATGGCCACTAGAGCGACAGTTCCAACAAACACGGGATGAACGTTTCTTTGGACAATCAGAGATAGCATGTCCTTCAGCATGACAGTAGCGACAATAGGTAGGCATGTCACTCCATACAGCATAAAAGCCTTCATCTTCTGACTGATACCAAGGAAGATGGTGAGAAAGAGGAAAAAATCTGTTATCATTTTTTGGGACGCTTAGTATAGCATAGCCCGTACCCATATAGGTACCAGTGTGGGATTCTCGTAGGATCCCTAAATCAAGAACGGAGCCATAAGGTTCCAAACTCATTTTCAAATGTTCCTTAAGAATGTCCTCTTTAAGAAAAGGAAGATTCGATAGTCGAAGTCGAACTAAAGGTACAGCTGGATCTAAGGCTCAACAAAGTAAAAGCCTAACTGCATCATTTTCAAAAGCAATGCCGTCTTTAAGAATGTGATCAATGGCAGGATCTGAGGGATCAAAGTTGATTTCAGCAATCTTTCGACTGCCTTCTTTAGTGGTTGCGACTGCGATTCGTGATGGAAATTGTTTCGCAATCAGGGTCATGAGCTGCACGGGCGATTCAGATCTATCGGTCATGTCCAGGAAGACACTACCTGGAGAACGTCCTGCTCTCCACACTTTAGAGTGAATAACTTTGTCTTGTTGACTGTTGTGAATGTCGTATTCGAAAGTAGCATTCATAAGTGATGTTCGCTTCCTAGCCACTACTTGGGACCAGGGCATATTTTTCAATTTGATAGGAGGCGCTAGTGCCTGTGGTCGCTGCGTGACTGTGTTGACCGGCTGGTGAGATATTTTATCGGAAAGAACCATGTAAGACAGAATCGAAAAAATTGCTCTTCTTTTGGATAATGCGTCCGTTCATAAAATAAGAATTCCGCTCAACAACATTAAATTGATATTTCTCCTAGCAAACACGACTAGCAACCTACAGACTCTTGACGCAGGTAACCTATTATTTGTTGATAAAATGCTATATTAACTGTCTTTTTGTTTTACAGTTTTCTCATTCATATTTTGCATACACAGGAATTATTGACAACTTTAAGGCACACTTCCGAGCCCAGCAGTACGACCGTGCTTTATGTCTGTATATCAGTAAAAAGTTGGATAATTCGAATGTTTACAAAATGAATCAAGCTCAGGCTATGTTTTTTCTAGCTAATGCATGGCTTAAAGTAAAACCAGAAACAATAAATGGAATGCTCCCAGATCTCCGCGGGAAATTTGACAACAAAGTTACTGATGTTAGCCAGTTGAACCTTGAAGCAGATGAAAGCGAGATGATAGTATGTTATACAACAAGCACTACTAGTAATGAAGAAACAGCAAAAGGCAACATAGATGAAACAGAAGAAAATGATAATACAGAGCAATATGAGCAGTGTGTCGATATAGTAGAGTGTAAAAAACGGTTGCGAGAAGCCTATGGAACTATTCTCATGTACGAAGTTCCTTTGGACGATCTTGACCGTAAATTACATCGCCGAATTCGAATGCGATTGGCTGATTCTTATACTGAATTAAATAAGTCAAAAGAGCAAACAGTTTGATCTTATTCACAAAGTAAAAAACTTGTTGTTAGAGTGCTCCAAAAAACTATCACTTATAAAATTTTTTTCTATTTAGTGGTAAAAAATATTTGCGCTGCACCCTTAAATAAAGTAGTGGTATAGTGGTATTTATGCTGGGGACCAGTGCCGTTTTGTTACTAACTTTTTTTTATTTCAATTTATATAGCCATAACAACTGCTCTCCAAGCAACTGTCAATGAAGATAATGAAGTAGATTGGGATCTGTTCCTGAGCGCGGAAAAGGAGACAATAATCAACAGCTACTGTGGCACGCATCTGAACGCGTTCAAAGGGACATGGAAGCATCGGTTTAAGGAAGTGGCTTCAAGGTTAAACTTTCGTATAAAAAATGATTCCGGTGACACTAATAACTGGCAAACCTTGATCTACGACGAATTGAAGGCTAAAAAAAAAGAGGTCTTCTATATCAGCAAGCACAACAACAAGCACAAAAAGCACGAAATCAGTACATAACAACTCTATCAGTGCTGATGATAAAAAAAGCGCAATTACTTACTTAGAGAATTTACTTGTTGAGGAGAAATGGAGGTTGAAAAGTGGAAGATTTATAGAAGACATCGTAATGCAAGCAATTAACGATAGTACTTTCGAGCATCCCTGTCTGTCTTATATTGTTGACTTGGCAGACCCCATCTGGCCCAATTATTTTTCTCCCGAAGAAACTGATGAAGTAAGAACCTACAACTTCGTCGAACTTCCTGATTTACAAGACGAGATACAAAATTGTATCAATCTTTATGACAACAACACCTTAAAAACAGCTGCAGATTACTACGAATTTGCTTCGGATCAAAAGCTGAAGTTTAGTGATTCTTTTGAGAAGCGCTGGATAAAAGAATCCATTATGAATGCTGCTGGTTTATTTGAAGAAGGCGAACTGTTGAATACAAATGATTTTTTTGAGGGTGATTCGCTCCATACTCTTTGGACATTTGTATATCGAGCTTTCAAAAAAAGCGAGGTAAAAGCCAAGCTGGGTGAGCGTACGAGTGTCTCTTCTGCTCTTGGCAAAAACGAAGGTAGATCTCTGGAGTTCAGAGAAAGAAGAGAAAGAAAAGCAATAGGTGCAAAGGTAGACATCCTCTTTAAAAAAATCACTGATGAAGTTGGGTGTACCGAAGTCGGTAAGCATGATGTGTTGGTAATCGATGATAAATACCTCGATGATGGTATGGTAAAGTTACCAAGGACAATAAGAGATATGCTGTGCGTTCTTGTTGAGGCCAACCCTCATAAAATCAACCAACTGTATACAATTGGTTTCTTAATGATGGGTAAGTAGCACACATGATACGATTATTTTTATCATGTTCTTTTATTGACGTATTTTTATTTTCTTTATTAGGTCTGAACCTCGATCTCTTGATAATGAATGTTCCTGCTGGTAAGACCGTCACCAGAATCACCCGCATCAAGAAGCTTCCTTTCCCGGGTAAGCCAAAAAACATTAGATTGGATTTCCTTCCTCTGTTGGAGGTCACATTAATGGGAAAGGCGTTGATGGAAAACTTGGCAAGAATAATTGACGATCGAAAGAGAAAAGCAGTCGAACTCAATACTGCTGAAAAAGCTACTTCTCCCCGTCTTCCCTTTTCCTTTGTTGGAAAGTCTTCCGTTTAAACATTTTTTTTTATTCTATTATTTTTTTTTCTAAGTAGTGCTTTTTTTTTTTTCGCTTCTCATTTTTTTATTTTTTATCTTCATTAAAGCTGTTATGTCCTGGCTAGACATTAATATTAAACCCTTGTTATAACGTAGCTATTTTATTGTCTTTTTTGTATAACCATCTGAGGTGAGTCTGACAATATATTCAAGTTATGTGGCCATAGCGGACTTCAGGGCCAACCTTTATCAGATACCAGAGCACAGATCAAAAACGTACATGTCGTTATAAGAAATATGTACTTTCACGTTTTTAATTACATACTGCTAGCTATACGTTATATCTCTTCATAACCGGTAGTGATCGTTCTACTAGCTCAACGCATTGGTCATCCTTACTACACAAAAAAAAAAGCCTCAAATAATGACGATAGACTCCTATACACTAATCCCGAATATCATATTTATTAATTAAATGTTGCTGTATTAAATTACAAGTCATTATTTTTTTTTTTTTACAATATATGCCGTAGTGGACTACATTTACGTAAGTTAATTTTTTACGCGTTTTCTGGGGTTAACGCAGCTTGACCAATTAAGTGAGTGCAAATTGATATTTAGAAAAGTACACACTTTACTTTTTTATTTGAAAATCGAGTCTATAATTACTGAAAAAAAAAAATAACTAATCTAATTAACTTTTTAAAGATAATGAGTACTGACGATATCCACATGAATGAGTTAGACATTAACGACAACTATGAAGGAGAAGTTACCCAGGAAATATATGTCAACTTGTACCAAATGAAGTTTGAAAGTTTAGATGTAGCTAATATTGCAACCGCTATGAATGTTGACGAAGAACTCTGTGAGGAACTGAAATTACCTGACTCATCTGATGACGAAGAAGAGAGTGAGAGTGAGAGTAAAAAGGAAACACCAAAAGAAAAACAGGAGCGCTTGAAAGCATTTGCCGAAGAAAACCTTGGCAAGCTCGAAGTTCCTGAAAAGGCCAAACGCAGTAATCGAAAGGTTACTAACAAACAAATCGAAGACTTTGTCTTGCTAATAGACGATGGCATAGCCATAGAAGATGCTGCTGCTACAACCGTAATTAAGCTTAGATCCGCTTGCAATTATCGAAAACTCCATGTAATGGACCCTAATAATGGGTACCATATCGAAATAAAAGAGGAAGAAAGGGGTCTTATTATAGTTAAAAGATGTACATTCTGATCTCATTATTAAGCACATTGATGTACACTCAACTACCAACTTAATGCAAATCAAGGACCTTCGAAAACTCATTGAAGATCGTGGATACAAATGTGTTTATTTACCACCATACTCTCCCTTTCTCAATCCAATCGAAGAGTTTTGGTCAAAGGTTAAATCTGGAATCAAAAGAAATCCATTGGATACTACTGATCGTTTGACTCCTCGTATAATGGATGCAGTAACCCACGTTACTCTTTAAGATTGTCGTGGTTGGATAAAGCACTCTGTAAGCTTTTTCCCTCGATGTATTGCTAAAGAAGAAATGCTTTAAGCTTTTCTCAATAAAAGGTGGGAAATCCAGTATGACTGGATAATATATATGTAAGTATTTTAATTTGAAGAGTTGACCAAAAGAAAAGAGAAAAAAAGATTAAAGTAATAGTTGTTTGGCTGGTTAAATAATAGAATAGAACTGCCAGGTGGTTTGGTTATTGATATCGTCACAAATTTAGTTTCACACATTTCAGCATCTTATCTCAATAATAGATCCTTAAATTGGATTGCCCTTCAAACATTTCTCGAATACGTTTACCGAATGCTGAGCAAATGCCCTAAGATGCTCGGAAGGAACAGCATTACATGCCTCGGCTATTCTTGTAGCTAAATCCTTGTCTTGAAATTGACTACGCTTGACCTTATTTTTAACTATAGACAAGAATTGCTCAATAGGATTAAGCTCGGGTGAGTAAGGAGGAAGATAAACGCACTTATATCCTCTCTCTGTTATCATATTATCAATTACATCGGCAGTATGAATGGGTGCATTATCCATTACTATGTAGTATCCTTTCATTTCCGGAATGGAATCCATTTCGTCCATAGTTTTTTGAATAAACTTCATATAATGGCCAGTGACAGTACCTTTGGAGGCAGGCTTTTTTGGTTTGGATGGCGCTTTTCTTTTGCGATTGCTAATATCAATCTTTAACTTTTTAAACGAGTGCTCTTGGGGATTCCGAAGCTCTATTGATACGGCATATTTTGCTGAAACTGCACCTAAAATTGTATGTCATTCTGCTTTATTACTAGGTGTGGTCACAATAGCTAGTGTACCCTTAGCAGACCATCCTCCTGGAGGTCTCATATTGATATCAAAACCTGATTCGTCTACAAAAATGCAGTTTTCAAGGTAATTCATATCTGTTTTGCTCCTTTCTTCAACCCACGCTATGCGTTTTGCAATTTTGGTTGAATCGTTTTGAGGAGCCGGATGACGGGTGATTTTTTTAAATGAAAGGTTGCATTCAGTTTTTAATAAGTTTCTGACACTTGTTTCCTTAAGCGTAAACCCCGCAAATTTTTCAGTAAGTGAAGTAACTGCATCTACGACTCGGGCTTGAGGGTTATCATCATAAAGGTTAACTAAATGAATTTTGTGCCTCTCTTCAAGCTGTCCTGTTGATCTATTAAATTTGTTGGTTTGCTTTTCGAAGATATTCCAGTCTTTGTCCTCTTTGAGTTTCTTAGCCCACTTCTATGCTGTCCTTTCTGTAATACCGCCAGCTAATCTACCAGATTTAGCAGCATTGAACAATTTTATCCTATTATAATAGACAAAAAGCAGTTTTTGTTCATTGGAGTAGCTTTTATATGGCTTAATTTGCTGCTTTGTTTTAACTGCAATTTCTTCCATTTCAACATCTAAGCCTTCATCAGTTGACTTTTGCTCTGAACCTTGCTTTTCGCAGTAGAGCCTAAGACGGGTTAGCGTTTCTAGATGATAGGGCTCTACTTCCTCTTCCCAATCCATTGCATCGCGCCCCCCTTCGTCAACAATTCTTCCCTGCCCATCCTCATAAAAAAAATATGTAGTCATTTAAAGCCGCCCTTTGAGATTTAAAAAACCACCCATTGAGACTTTTCAGAGGCCGCCTTTTTATTTAAAAAACCGCCCATTGGCGTTGCATTTATTGTATATTCAGCGTAGATAAGTACAAATGTAAAGGTGTGACGATCTATTTATATAATTTGTATAGTAGAACTCAAACCATAATGATCTGCATAAACATGATAAAAATGAGTCAAGAGGCTTTACGCTTTTTTTGTTTTAAAAAAAAATTACCTGATATTTGTGTAAATCCAGTCTGCTCTTTTTCTTCTTTTGTCATCTCTGCATTCTCTTTCACCCAAAACTTTTCTACTTGGGGCGAGAGAGGCTCCAGCACAGTTGTGTTTCTAGACACCCAAAAGATACGATCGATGCTTTGTACAGTCATCAATTGGTCCCAATTTGTCAAGACAGTCTCGGCCGGTACGAGTTCACCTAGGTCATTTGTAGTATAATCACCAAAGGTGACAGGATGATACCCGTAATGCTTGTAGACAATGTCCTCCAAATCATCAAAGTGAAGTGTCTTGACCATCTCCAAATATTCGGGTGAGCTCTCCTTGGAACGTTCAGTGATAGGTTTATTTTTATGAGTGGCCGCATCCACATTTAAATCGCCAGCGATTAAGATAGGATGATCATCTGTATTGGATGTGTCCTGAACAAAGGAACGCAAGAGGTTGAACTGAGAAAGCCGAGTAGCTGTGTCACCAGGGTTGATGATATTGTTGAGATCATAAGAGGCTTGAGTATGTGTTGTGTAGAGATGCATCTTGCGCTGAGAGTTCAACTCAATCAACGCATGGACAGCACCTTTGACTGAGAACCAATCTGCATGCTGTCCTCTCGGGTACTCTATTCGGTGAGATTCTCGAATGGGGAATCGAGACAAGAGTAAGAGACCGCCGTCGATACCCAGATTCCATGGATACTTGCGTGGGGACTCAACATGGTGATTGAAACCCATCTGTCGTGCAGTACGTATCAGTCGATCCTTTCGTCTGGATGCAAAAGCAAACGCTTCTTGGAACACAATCAGGTCATAGTGAGGCAGGATGTATTTTTCAATATAGGCCAGTCGATCATCCTTATAATCTGACCAGTTATTTCGAATCAGCGGTGGGCGCATAAAGATGTTGAGGGTCAAGAATCGTAGGCTGTGTTCGGCTATTTTATCCGGAACAGTGGGTTCAGGTAAAGGTGCAGGTGAGAAAAAGACAGAGCAAAAGAGAAGGAAACTAAACAGAATCAAAGCCGAGAAGGAAACGCAGAGTACCAGGATACGGTGATGGGCAATAAAAGGTGGTAATGTCCAGTTTGAAAAATGATCCTTTATCACATCATAATAGTATGACCAGCGAGAAATACCTCTATCTCTACTGCTTCTAGTTTGTTCTTCTTGTGAGGACACTGTCGGTAAATAAATTGCTTGATGTGTATCCAAGCGAGATATCCGACGTACCCAGTTGGGCAATCTGTCCAAGAAAGTCTTGGCTGGAGGATAAAATTCGTAAGGAGGTGGGGCAGATTGTGCATTAATAATACTAGACTCACATGAATTTTCTAAAGGTAGGCCGTTTCTAACGGTAGAGTTTCCTTCCTCTTCATTATCTGACTGAGTATTTCCTTCAATATTATCGTGATATGATTCACTTGGTATATTTAACTCTTCTTCATTCATACCCCTTGTAACTGAATCTTTATTCATTTCTTTTGCTTGTTAAAGAATAATGAAGAAAAGAAAGGGAAAATAAAGCAATGACGATTTAGGTTTTCAAATACTCACTTTTTTGGGTTAAAAGGATAAACATTACAACTCAGAAATAACAATTACAGCATAAGATTGGTTCGATATTTTAGTATTCCATATGCTGACAATGAAATGCAATAATTAACATCCATTCTTTATCGTTTGTATGGACAATGTTTCGAAAGCAAGCTTTTATATGGCAATAATTCATCAGTGGTATATTTGACATTATTTCAGGATTTTTCTCCTATGTTGGATTAGCATACGTATGCGCTTAGTATAAAATACTGAATTTTTAGTTGAATTACGATATTTTATGTTCTAATCATCAGAGACATTGCCAAAATATAATTGCTATATTTTTATAGGAAAGCTTTGAAAGAATACAGTATTTTTTTTTGTAAATAAATTATTTATTTTCATTTATAAAATATAATAGGAGTCGTAGCTGGCTGATGAGCCATCTGCAGAAAATACCACAATCTAGAAACTATCAATGCATTTATTACAGCAATTCTTTCTTTAATAGAAAGTCTTCGTCGAGAGCAGATAGCATGCTGATAGGGTATATGAAGTGCTAGTCTTAGTCATCAAGACATAAACAACATAAGAATAAAAGCGCTTACCACCGAAAAGTAAAGCAATCATCCATTACAGTCTAGTTCTGCTTCCTTTTCAGAAGAGAACGACGATAGTTTTGTTGACAGTGTGGAAGTGGCTGCTGTTTAGAAAGGCTTAATAAGGCCATTTCCGTAAATGAAAGAGTAGATAGTGAAAGAAGAGGTCCAGAGAGTGACGGAAGAGGTTCAGAGAGCGAGACAATAGGGGGGGGGTTTACGCATGTTGTTTTCAAACTAAAAGGAAAAAAAAAAAAAAAAAAAAACGATGAATAAACAAAGCAATACTTCCATTCACTCTTTTCAAATGTCTTTTTGTTTCTTGGAACACTACGCATACCCCTGTTTCATCCAACTTTTTCTTTTTACCTTATCAAGTCAATTATAATGCAAGGATTGATTTTTTTTTAACGTTTGCTTGAAGCAGCTTATGCAAAAGGAGGATAAGATATAAATGTAATTCTCACATTAAAGTTCAAAACTGCATCTGCCTCTTCTATATGCTTGGTGAAGAAGCAAAGAGATGGCTTTTTTTTTTTGAAGCTTTCTAGAAGAAACCAGCCCCTCCCCTTTTTTTTTACCAAGTTTCGCATGCCATGAAGTTTTTGATAAAACAATTCAAATAGAAAAAGAAACTTGAAGTAGGATTTACCTTTTCAAGTTTTTGAACATTTATCATACATTTCTTTTTAGTTTGATATTAAACAAAAAAAAAGCTTTATGTAGTGTACTTCATATCTCTTTCTATTCTTTAATATTGTCTTAGTGTTCTTCTTTCTCAGCCCTTTTTCAGTTTCAACGTTAACATCGTTGATATTGTTGGCACAAGATGAAGTGTTAGACTTTACTTGTATAGATAAATCATGCTTTATTGTCCCACAGAAAAACAGAACAAAGTAAAATGATACAGACTAGTAAACTTCGGCTATATCATGATTAATGTGATAGATCAAAAGGCTATTGTAAAAGAGGATGACAAGATGTTTCTAATCAGCTCTCCTTTAGTCTCTTGTAACGATATATCGCCATTTGTGTTCATTAAAAATCCGTGACTACACAGGAGAAGGAGCGTGTTAAACACCTTAAAGTCATAATTGCAGACGTAGTCATAAACATCAACATGGGCATTTTTGACAACATCGATGAAATGGTCTTTGATCTCCGGTTCCAAATCCTTTCTTCTAATTTGGTTCGTATGAGCTATAAAGGTTCTAGTGGATTCTAGATTTCGCTGAGAAGCAGATGTCTCTTTCGGATGAGAAGGTGTAGCAGGTTCAGGGAAATTAGACATAGCACGAACAGAGGATTCAGGCGTAGCAGAAGCAGAGAATTTAGGCGAAGCAGACTTAGGGAGATTGTGAACAGTAGATTGACCTTGGACTTGACTTAGTGTAATATCAAACATTTCATTGACACGATCAACCCAGTACTGATAATCTTTTTTTTTTTATTTTTCCTAAAATCATCTTCGGTCTTGCGTTAAATCACTTGTTCAAACCGCAAAGTCTCAGTAAAAATCCTGTAGTTATTTTTTTTTAGTCATAGACGGACTACTAGGTATGATATGAGTAAACCATTGCATTATAAAATTTATAAAAATGGGACATTATTTTTTGTAAATAGTGTATAAAAGTGAATTAATAACAAAAATAGAAAGAAATAAATGCGTGCGCCAGCATCTTTGGCTGGTTACAAGGCGGTAAACTAGGATTCTATCCAAGACATCCTATCTGGATGCTCACAAAACATGTAATAAAATGACTCGATATGCATCATCGCTTACAAATGCCAAAAACAGTTCAAGGTCCTCTTTCGTTCCTTCTTAACAAATTACCAAATAGAACACCATGTTCCTCTCATTCTGCCCCTTCATGCTTTTTCCGATGGCCTACCATCTTCGCTATACTTTATGAACTTGGCTACTTGTTCCATGATAAGGACCAGCCTTTACCGCCATTCCAACCAGGGCAAAGATTCCTCGGTTGGCTATCCTCCTCCTTTCACCAGTAATACTCACTCGTTTCCTTCTTTCTTCATCCCTTATCTTTTTCACCCTTGATCTCCAAAGGTGTTTTTAGCTTCATTTATTTTTTTTGGCCTGGCCAGGGTGAAAACAATGCAATATTAGACATCATATGCTCAAATTGGTTATTAATTTTTAAAAATTTATGAGCACGGCCAAATACCATCATCACGGGCCGGTTTCTAAATTACCCGTGCCGTTGTGGTACCCAGATAATGGTTTAGGAAATATAGACTTGCAATGACTCTTTTAACAAGAATATTTTATTATCTTTGGATGCCATAATGATAGTAACTCTAAAATACAAATGCTTGAAAGGATTTCTATATTTCCTGAAATTTTCCGGCCGTACTGACTTTTATTAAGTTTTATTTTACATTTATGGTTCACGGAATTTTTGAAGCCTTTTATTATTGCGGTAAAATGGTAGCTTAAATCCAATTGGCCAATTTAAATATTTAATTATTAAAAATAGTCTGTCCAAAAGCAAACTGGTAAAGGATGCCTGTAAAGATGGAGTATCATTTGTCCGACATCCGATATCCAAGTAATATAAATACTCTTGTCTCTTTCTCCTGTTCCTTTGACGTAAAAAGAAGAACTATATAACAAAATGACTAATAGCGAACGCGTATTTATTGTTGGTGGTACTGGTAACATTGGCTCTCGTGCTGTCCGTAACTTGATCGCCAAAAATATTCCCGTCACACTTTATGCTCGTAGCCCTGAAAAGGTCAATGCTCTCTTTTCTGGTCATGAACTTGTGAAGACACTTCAAGGTGATTACGATGACCTTTCTCCATTGAAAGAAGGATTAAAGGGTCATACAAGATTGTTCTTACTTATCAACGACTATGTCAAGTTTTCCCAGCTGAAGGAAACGATCGCAACTTATGCTTATGAGGCTGGTGTCAAGCAAATTGTTGATATCTCGAGCCTTAGTGTCAGTTTTCCCTGGCGCTCAAACTTGAATGGCAACATGCATCGATCAGGAGAGGAAGCTATATTGAATATTCCTAATCGTGGTTATGTTGTTACTTTGCGTCCTGGTCGATTTATGTCAAACTTGACGGCTTTTGAATTTCCCCATAATGATGTCGTAGCTAGTTCAACAGATCCCGATGTACCTGAAGGATGGATCTCCCCTAATGATATCGGTGATGTGGCTGCTATTATTTTGACTGAAGATATCGAAAAACACAAGGATGCTGTCTATGAACTCAACGGGGATGTTGTCACACCAGCCCAGCGCACAGATATTTTATCTCGTGCCGTCGGTCGTCCATTCACCTACAAGAAGATATCTGCAGTTGAAAAATACAAGATTAACTTAGACCATATGCCTCATCATATGGCCTTTGCTATCAGTACTTCTCTAGCTACTATCAATGCTCTAATTCCTAATGTTACAAATGGTATGGAAATCTTATTGGAAAGAAAGCCAGAGACATTAGAACAATATATTTTTAATAATAAGGACCATTTTAAATAATTAAACAAATAAAAACCTTGTGGTGCTTTGCTATGCTTTGATTCAAGTGTTTGGAACTTTTGTCTTTATTCGGTAGTGTTCGTAACACGAATAATTTTTACACTGAGCATTGCTTTTTGAAGTATGTACAATTGTCTTTTCCTTTTTCTTATCCAACGCCTGTCTTTATACATAATAGCATACATCAACGTACTTCCAATATCAATATACCAATCGATCTATTCAATGGTGCCAATTGAATGAATATTTTATATGCTTGGATTATAAAACATGGGTGTACAAATTGGGTTGAGGTTACTCAGATGAAAAAGATCTGATAAAAATGTGCGTGATGTCACCTATAGGTTATCGCGCTTTCTCAAATTATAATAAAAAAATCAGATAAAATTTTTTCACTTTTTTTTTTTATTTGCTCAGGTCCCCCAAGTTTATCAGATTTTTTTCATACGCTATTTTTTTCAATGGACACAGCGAGATTACTTGAGGAATGGTTAAGTTCAAACGATAAAATAGAAATTGAGCCTTCTTTTTTGGCTTACATGTTACTTTGTAAGATGACTTGATTAAGAAACTTAGGTTAATAATCTATATTTTTTGACATAGATTGCACAAAGAATGAAATGGGTCTTTATGACATTATCAACTGTTTAGACTCTTTTTGGGGAACAGAGAATGTAATTTGCAGAAAAAAATGTAAGAAATTGTTTTATTAGCAGTGACTATAAAAAAAAAGAAAAACTAAACTATTTTGACAGGTATAAAGCTACTGGCCGAGATAGTTACACCAAGCCAATCATCATTAAATTCATCTGCAGGTAAAAAATGCAATTGAATATAGAGAGATTATTAATGCTATTTTATTAGTCAATGCAATAACCACATCCCTTTGTAAAGACAAATTCAAAGAACCTTCTTTACTTTCGTATTTCATTGATATCATGTCTACTGTAATGCACGCTGAAACTATTGATTTAACCAGCGTGATACAGCTTTGCAACATGTAAATAAAAGAAAAAAAAAATAGCGGACAGAGTATCAGATTAACTAATTGCTCTTTTTTTTTTCTCTAGACTATTTACTGAGATTACAGTTGACAAGCTATCCCAGCAAAGTCGGTATAAAGTATTACTAGCATTAGGAAAAGCTATTGAAAAATATGCTTCAGGTAATCATTAAAAAAAAGCATCTTTAATTTTTATTGATATGCCTTATTTAGAGTTGCAAAGATCCAAGATTAATTTCATTGAAGGCTTCATCCACTGTATGGATGGTGAAAAGGATCCACGTAATTTGATGGTTGCTTTTGCATTGGTTCGAGCCATCATTGACAAATTTGACATCTCGCGTCACGTTGAAGATTTATTTGATATCGTCTTTTGCTATTTTCCTATTCATTTCATAGCACCTACCAATACGGATGCACTCGAAATAACCACAGAGGATTTAAAAAGGAGCCTTCGACAATGTTTGGCTGCTACACCTTACTTTGCTTATTACTCTACTCCTTTGTTGATCGAAAAGCTACTGACAACGACCGGAAGTGCAAAGAGAGATACTATGGAAACTATCAGCTTATGTGCACCTGCTTACGGTGCACATGCTATTTTACCTCACACTCTAGATCTATTTGATGCTCTTACAAAAGAAGTAAAGTTTGGGTGGAGAAAGAGAGTGTTTGACTGATTTCTCTCATTAGGTTTATACAGGCACAGATTCAGGTATGGTAGAGATCGCATTAGACACGATTCATCATGTGGTGGCCACATTAGGAACAGGCATCAGTATTGCTAATATTCGTGATCCTGTTGAAAAGTCAATTGATACCCTATTGGCTCAATGTATAGAAAAATTAAAGGAACCAGAATTAAAGAATGCTCGATCAGCAGCCTTTATTCTCAGAGCAGTGGCTTCTGCCTCCGATCCTGCCTGTACCTCTGTAACACATGCGGTCTTACCAATCATTTATCAACAATATAAGCCTACAGATTCATCTCTTCGACAAAAGTCCATTTTGGATATCTTGATAGAGATATTGATTGCTAGTAAAAAGCTGTATGGATCGGTAGAGGACGTTGGTTATGGTAAAAATAAGAGTGCATGTGTTTTACGCACCAAATGATGATTGATTGTGTTTGTAGATCGTGATTTCCAAACTCCCTTATTGATGTATAAGCAGCAAGTATTACAAATGTTTGTGCTGTCTTTGATTGATTCGGATTCAACCTTGCGTCAAACTAGTCTCAAAGGAATCCATGAAATGGTTTTGATGAAGCAGTTCTTAAACAGAGAAGAGGTAAAGGACAGTATAAATGCTGAAGGTATTTTTACTTATCTTCTTATTCAAGGTCAATGTCACTGTCAGTCATTTAACGCGTCAACTTGAAGGAGAAGACAAGCAGATACGGTTAGAAATGATATTCAAATGATGACTTGTTTTATTCTAATTGCTTGTAATAGTGATCTATCATTACGCATTTTAGGTGTTACCGCCAAGTTACATCCTGAATCTATTGAACAATACACAATCCCAGTGCTTTTAAAAGAACTTGCTGATGAAGAGCATAGCTTGGGAAAGTATCAAGACGTATTAGAAGCCATTCAATCCTTGGGAGTGCACGTCAATTTATTCAAGATCATCACTGATCCCCTACTGAAAAAACTAGATTTCGCCTGCAGCCATGAAGGTTTGTTTCTCTTTGTTTCTGCTACATATACAATAACACATTTAATTTATAGTAAAAGGTAATCCAACTTACTGTCATGAGTTGGCAGCATGTATATTAGCTATTTATAGAGCAACCTGTAAAGAGACGGTACAGATTGGATATACAACATTATTGCCATTTATTATGAAAGGATGCATCACTAGTGTTTTACAACCCAAATGGGTCTTAGATCAGCAGTTGGTTGAAACCTTTGCCATAATATTGGCCATCACAACTCGTTTACTGCCCATAAGGTAAGAACAGAGATATAATACTGTTTTATGTCAGTCTGACCTGTTTATTTAGTGAACAAAAGACGCTTGTGGATAATGCTTGCAAGCTATTTATTTTGGGAGAATATGAAAATCAAAACTATGAACAACTTATGCTATCATCAAAGGTATACAAGCAAAGAACAAGAAAAGAAATTCACTGCATTTAATCATTCATATCATTACTCTTATAGAAAAACGATTACTCGATCATACTGCTATTTACCGCTATTATTGGAAATTGCAACAAGAAGGTTGAAAGAGATGAAAGCATACTTTTTTTTTTTTATTTTTCTAATGTCATTTTTTATAGATACAACTTCCTTTGCCAAATACAACAGAGTTTTTAGACTGTCTTTTTCGAATTGCCCTTGAATGTGATACATCAAACGTCACTTTATCAAAAACTATTGCTATTATTATCAACAAGTGGATGAATGGTAAATAATATATTGAATATGTATGCTTACTTACATGATCTAGATCAAATATCTGAATTTGTCTATAAAACAACTCAGAATGACCTATTACCTATACTCAAAGAAGAAAATAATGTACATAAAAGAAAACTATGCTTAAATATATTTATATGGGTAACTATACCACTTTTTGCTTCTAAGAATAGCACTAACACTTTTATAGCTGACAAAAGCACTCGTGATGCGAGGTCATTCATTTGGTTTCGAACTGCTGGACAGTATAATAATTCAACAGTGTGGTTCCCCGGATTTGGGCGAAGATGCAGCTGCCAGCTTCACAATTATTTTACAAGATGATGATTTTATACTAAGTAAATCAGCACATGCTAATGTATCTGTAAGTATTGATGATAGTAACCTGTATTTTGTCTTCTAATTTTTCCTTATAGATTTTGTATAAACAAAGAGTATTTAACCATTGCTTTCAAACATTAATACGAAAATCAGAATCGATTGATCTGCAGTATTCAGGTATAAACGGAAAAAAAAGAGGGGGCGTGTACAGGGGAAGACGGCAAAATGGATGAAGTGTTTTTTTTGAACGATGCATCTAATGGAATCCAAAGTAAATTATTTATTAGCTCTTTTATACTTGTTACAAAAAGTACCATTTCAAGTCATGATGAATGAACTACCCAAGGTATATATCTTTAAACTTCAAAAAAGAAATATATATTCACTTGTTCACCAGCTCATGATGCCGATCATTTTGTCTCTGTCGTCTCACAACATGAATCTTATTACTCTGACATTAAAAGTCACGCAAGATATGATACCAAACGCCCAAGCAACCATTGTACAACATCTTGGGTCTTTTATTCATGCTCTCTTAAGATTGACACGCTTTCCTGCCATACATGTCAGACTTCTTGCACTGGACGGACTTTCTGAGCTAGCTCAAAAAGGTAAATCAGAGGTGCTCTCTCCGTTTCGACCTTCGGTTGTCAAAGAGCTGGTTGGTGCCTTGGATGACAAAAAACGAGTCGTGCGTAAGCATGCAGTTGATTGCAGAGAAAGATGGTATAAAAAAAAGTTTGTTTGTGGATTCTGTATTGATTTGAATATGATAAATATAGGTTTGCTATTAAAAAATGAAAGATAATTTCATTCTATAACAAACTTGAGAGGGGAAAGAGGGAGAGAAGCAGAGAGAGAAAATAGGTTTAATAGATGATATATTATAATATGCATTTATGTTTATGTAAAAATGAAATTTCCTTAACTTTAATAAAAAGGACTATGCAATTTAAGTAGTAAATATTTGTATAATGTGCATTGTGGGAAATCACCTCCCACTTTTTATCAGTTGACACTCTTTTCACTCATATGTCCATACATTTTATCCCTCTCACAGTGTTTCTTTGTATGTAAGGGGATGATCTAACAATGGTGATCTACTAAAGGCTATTTTTTCAGTACAAAACATATAAAATAAAGTAGTAATGTTTTTCTTTTTTCTTTTTTTTTCAACATTAAAATGAAATGTTTCTTTGCTCTGTGGTGCTTATTCTTTACATCAGTACTTATGATACCAATGAAGATACCCTCACAAGCAAATATGGATACAAACACAAATGATGACTATGATTTATATGTTAATGTGATTGAGTACTACCAAAACATGATGGACGTCGTTATTTCCTCCGAAAGCGAAGACCTTTTAATCAACTTAATTCATATGCCAAAACTATCACTTCACAGAGCCCTAAAGATACAAGGCAATGCGTTAGGTATTCATGATCTTAGCTGTACGTATAAAGGTTGTCTATAAAAATATACTTACGAACGCACTCTAGACCGACAGATTACCAAGATGCCAATGATTATTGGAAAACAGATTCATGACATGAATGCCGAATTATATCAATCTGTTGAATCCTTGGTTAATTCCCACTGGCAAGCCATGACTCATAAAAACGGCAAAGTATCCCTCACTGAGCTCAATAGTCTGTTGGCACAGGACGTTATAGAAAAGATTGATGAATACAATTTTTTGCATAAAATCAAGCGAGATATTCTTGCTGTTCCTTCTGGGTCGTTTTGGAATAATCATTGGCTATTTCAATGGTTTTCGAATCGAGTGGTGTTCATTGAAGAAGATGCTATCGAATTGGATTTTTTGAGACAGCATCTGTCAAATATTAAGACAGGATTATTGTTGGAATTTCAGGTACAATTCATGGACTTTTATTCGAGAATGAAAGACGATGCTTTTGATCAAATAATGAATGACGACTTTTATTAGAAAGGAGTTCAACCCTAAACATTGTATATAGAATCCACTCATGTATTTTGCCCATCCTATGTATTAAAATAAAACGAGATTAAAAAGTAACCAGACTTACATGTAAGAACATGAAAAGAAATTCATGATGTCATCATTGTTTCTCAATATCTACTAATAAATATAGGCAAGCCATCCTTTTTATGTGAAAGAAGCGAATAAATCTAGGATATTACCTCCTTTGTCATTGAAACTGTCGCTTGAACCCCGCCATTGCACAGAGCAATAAAAAATATAGCAATGCTTTATATTTATATTATTAATATGAATGCCAATATCTTCTCTTAATGGCTCTGAAGTATGTATTTGAATTCATCTTTTTCACTTGCAGAAGTCGAATGCCATTTACTTTTGACTATTTTATTGAAAAAACTACATATTAAAAAAAAACAAAATCTCTTGTTGGGCCATAAGCCAACTTTGGCATCATTTCATTTCATGTTCTCCACAGTCTATACTCCTAAAACATTGTTACCCAAACTAATATTTCAAAAAGAAGGAGAGCGTTAGTTCATTTTAAATGTATAATATGAATAAGCTATCTCTTCTCAACTTTTATGTGTGGTGTTGTTAACACGAAAAATACTAGTTAATTTGAACACAGCTGGTCTAGTTTTCTTGTATAAGAAAAAAAAGAAAACAATGGGATGTATCCTATTGACAGCACTGTTAAATTATATTTTATAAATAGCAAAAATTGAAGAAAAAAAAAAAAAAAAAAAAAAAAAAAAAACTTGATATCATCTAAGTTTGCCATAATTGCTCTTGAATATTTTCACTCAATAAAGTATAATACAATATGGATCAAGCACATGGCCATTCAAATCTTTTGTAATTTGAATGAAAAGGAGGAAAAAGATGATTAGTGGCGTTAGATTACATGAACAGAGCGTATATAAAAGGTAAAAAAGAACCTGCACACTACAGGAGTAAGCTAATATAATATTACTACCTTTTATATGAAAAACATAAACGCTTTAAAGTAAAAGGAAATTGAACACAAGAATTAGAGTACAAGAAATAGGAAAATAGAGTGATTATTATCATACTTTATTCATTTTAGAATGTTTGATTTCATATACGCAATCACATACGAATCTGAGTAGAAATACTTGCAGTATGCAGGATACAATTGAATGGGAACATTAGCATACTTCATGGACTATCTTACTATTTCCTTACATCTTTTATTGTCAAATCACTGTATTATCATAAAAAAAAAAGACTAGTTTTTATAAAAGATCTAAATAGATAAGGAGAGAAGAAATAAGTAGACAGCTAAAGTGAAATGATATTTAGACAGTATATATAATAAAAACGTCTCTATTTATCACCAATTCACCCTTTTAGCGTCCTTAACTCAATGTATGCATCAAAGAAGAAAGCACGTAAAACCTTGTCAAAAACTAATTTTTCTTTTTCTTGTTTTTTCCCCCCTTGTTTCTCCTACTCACCACCATCTATTTCTCCTCCACCTTTTTTAATTAGAAATATACATCTCCTCTTCTTCTTTCTCCTAACACGTATCTTTATTCTTTTCTTCTTTTACCCATTCACTTGTTCTTTCTTTCTCTATTTCACTCATTTACTCATAATTAATATATAAACATTATTTAATAATCTTAATAAAAACAAATATGCAAGCTATCGTGTCAGAACCTTATCATCATATACCTTCCAACGTACACAGTCGTCGTACTTCAGCAGCAACAAGTACCCGATCTGCTAGATCCATGAAAGACAGAAGACGTAGCTCTGGAGCACTTTCGAGTCATTCTCAACAACAAAAACCAAGAAAATACATTGGTGATTATATCGTAGGCAAGACTTTGGGCAAAGGTGCCTCAGGTACAAAATGAAAAAGATAGATGAGAGCATGGCTCGTGGCATACTAAAGTTCACTAGGTCGAGTCAAACTGGGCGTTCACAGGCTGACTGGAGAACAGATTGCGATTAAGATCATCAGTAAATCCCACTTGGCAGCCAATCCAGCGATTGAAAAGGCTGTAAGAAGAGAGATTGCTATCATGAAGTTAATTCACCATCCGAATGTTATGTCACTCATCGATGTTATCGATGACCCAGCTTCTCCTGACTTGTAAGTCATTCCCCTTTTTTTAACAACTCCCTATTTTTAAACCTCTTTTTTTTTCTTTCTCTCCTTGACTAGGTATCTTTTGCTGGAATATGTTGAAGGTGGAGAATTATTCGAATATCTGGTGAGTAAAGGTCGATTGGACGAAGAAGAAGCAAGACGTCACTTTCAGCAAATCATTTTAGGTTTAGACTATTGTCATCATCATTTGATTTGGTAAAGACCGCAGGAAGCCCTTCCTCCCTTACATCTGTATATTAACATAAAGTAGCCACAGGGATTTGAAACCAGAGAATTTATTGTTGGATTCAAATCATAATATCAAAATTGCTGATTTCGGTATGGCTTCACTTCAACCCCTTGGTTCTTTATTAGAAACCAGTTGTGGTTCTCCTCATTATGCAAGCCCAGAGATTGTTGCTGTAAATAAACAATGCAAGCGAGTACATAAATGTTCTTATACTTTACACTAGGGTATGGCTTATCATGGCTCTTCTTGTGATATCTGGTCTTGTGGTGTTATCTTATTTGCCCTATTAACAGGCCATTTACCCTTTGATGATGAAAACATTCGACAGTTGTTAAGAAAAGTCAAGTCTGGTAAATATGTGATGCCTGAGAACATTTCAAGATCTGCTCAAGATTTAATTCGTCGTATTCTGGTAGTCGACCCATCCAAACGATTAACTGTAATCATAAAGATATCTTTCTTATTGCTTAAAACTTACCTTTGTCGTTAGATGAAACAAATCATGGATCACCCTTGGTTTAAAGAAACAGAACCATCCAATCTACATACATTGCCCATACCACCCACAGATATTGGTCAACCCGTCTCACATCCTTCTGAAATTGATGATAGATTATTAGAAACAATCAAGTTCTTATGGGGAGAATCGGATAACCAAGTGATTGTGAATGCGCTTTTACAAAAAGAGTATGTTTAAATGTCCTTTATTATTTTTACTTATTTATTCCTATAGGCACAATATGCAAAAAGTGGTTTATGTATTACTTCAACAGCATGCTGAAAAGTACTGGCAATCAGACCATGATGATGAAGCAGATGAAGAAGTAATAGGTAATACTTAATTGTTAAAGGAAAGGAGAGAAAGCAAAAGCTCATTTGCTTCTATTAGATATACCATTCAATCCTCGACAATATAAAACACTAGATCACCGTTCAGAAAGGGACAGACGCTGCTTTTCAGTCGCACCAAAATCTGTAGCTCCTTGGGTTCCAGAAGAAACAGAGACCCTGCGTCGAAAGTCTGCGGCAGATCAAGGAACAGAAAAGATGAAGAAAAGTGAAACGTTTTATTCAAAATTCGTAAAGAAAGCTCTGAGTCCTCGCAGGTCAAGTAAAGATGTATCAAAGTAAGTCAATTTGATATTTTTGAAATTTTTTTTATATTAAATAATGTATGTTATGATGCAGGGTAGCAGCAGATTCAACTCCTACTTCAAATAAACCAATGACACTTGTGGGAACACTAAGACGAAAAACCTTATTTGGTAGCAGCAATAATAAGCCCACAATAACAGCAGAACCTGCAGAAGAAGACATTAAAAAGAATCAAGCAAATGAAACTAGAAAATCAGCTACCTTAAACGCCAAGGGACTCTCTCTTCGTCTTCCCAAGGGAGCCACTGTAAATTCTAAAAAGTTTGGTTTCACCTTGGGCTCAAAGCAACCTGTCAGAAAGCAATTGGACCTGTCAATCTTTAATGAACCAGTACCTTTAGCACCACCTGCACTCTCAGACGGAAGCACGTTGAGTAGCAGCAGCAGTAGTTGTACCTCAAGTTCCAGTTCATTTCGTACGACAGCAAATGAATCCAAAGCCAAGCCAAATAGAAGAAGTAGTCAAGCTTCTATGGACCCAAGAACACATCGACCAACAACACCTAGTTTACTTTCTAATAGCTCTACTATTACTGCCACCAACAGCTCACCTACAGAGGCACCCAAGCCCTCTTGGCTTCAGCAACTCTTCTTTTTTAAACAGCCTAAAGTATGCTCCTTTATCATTTTACAGCACAAATAGCACAAGTATTTTCCGTACCTTACATAGATTAATGAACAAGGTTTGTTTCCGTTTTATTTAAATGCACAGTTGACTGAGAAAACAAATAGACAACAGAGACAAGATTTTATGAAAAATGTGACAGGAATGGTACAATACGTTATAAGGCTGAGATCAAGACAAAGCCAAGTCAAGGTAAGTCGATATACACAATTTGACAAAAGCTGTCTCTAAGATGCTCTATGAAAGGAAAAGCAAGACAAGTGAAGTGTAAAGTAGAATTGATCATGTCAGAATCTGATTGTATCGTACAATTCACGCAGCAGCAAGGTGATGGTGTCCTCTTGAATACAACTATTCACCAAATTCTGGGGGCTATATTAAAGGAATTCCCCTGTCCTGATTTGCCTTCTTCATCAGGTACTTTAGTTGAGGAGCAGGATGAGTGATATCGTATAGTAATAAATCAATGTAATGTTTCCTTTTTAATATGATCTGATGATGGTTGGGTACGGAGAGTAGACTAATATTCAAATGAATTCTATAAGGCATGACACCCTCCACCTTGTACATGAACTGAGATATAAACATGTATTAATAAGGGAGATAGAAAAGATAATAAATCAAGGCTTTCGCACCTAGCAGTAGGAATACAGTAGACATGGTTTGCTTTTAACCAAAACTTTTTCTTGTCTACTTTTTTTTTTTTTTTTTTTTTTTTTTGAGCGTATAGTACCTAAAGAGGAACAAAACAAAAATTTCTCTTTAGTTATTCTCAACTTTTTGAGATTTCATGTATACTAAGAAAAAAATGTTTAACCTGCTTCAGGATTTAAAAAAAATGAAACAAGTTTATTTATATGAAGAAAATAAAATGGGAAACTCTGTGATCTATTGTCCGGAAAATGTCATTCTACAATACCCTATTGAGTACTTTGTGCTTTTTATTTTTTTGTATTTTGTAAATATATCAACTTCCTTGAGCAATGTCAAAGTCTTAAACTGTATGAGGAAGCTTCTGACTAAAATAGAAAGGAATTAAAATACTTTACTGACATATACAGCTGTTCGTTGTAATAGAGAAAAAGAGCAGCTAATGATATAACTGAAATCAGTGCGCTTTAAAAGTGATGTCTTTAGCTTATATTCCAATGGATGGCAAAGTAGTTTAGCTTAAATACCAAGTCATTAATTATTACTACAATCAAAAAGAAGTCATGTGTTTATTCATGTCAATAAGCATTTATTTAAAAAAGAAAAAAGTACTTTTCTTAGTTCTCAAAACTCTTTCTTTTTTACAAATCAAGTTTTGATTAACAGAGTCAACCACGAGAAGGTAAAAGTACGTCTGACCCCAAAATCGAAAGATGATAGCAAAAAGTATCCAAGCGTCAACAAGATACCTGAAGCTGACCAGCCTTAAGAGGAGGTACGATACGCACGAACGGATCTTCTGATTCCTCCCCTTGATGAATCAAGTTCTATCCCTAAAACTTATCCATCTTGAGGGATTGCATTTGGGCCTAGTTACTTTTAAGCGAGTGGAAGAAAGGGGGAGGATCCAGCCCATCCACAGTCTAACCACTCAAGCCAAGTTGACAATAGCAAAATAGTGATGAACCCAAACACGACCCTTTTGCAGTCCGCACCAGTCGTCACCTAGTAAACAACGATTGTGATGGTCTGTCAGGTTACCAGGAATAGATTTTTGTTTCATATTCCCACACAAAAATGTCAGCATTTTGTTTGTAACCGCGTTACTGTAGGATTGGAGGGCAAGAAATAACCTGTTTGTTACAACCACGCTGCTGGATAACGTCGATAAGCTAAATCAAACCCCCACGCTGAAATATGAGCATGATACACGCCTACAATTAGAACAACGCGTCCTGGCAGTATGGGTAGTTTATCCAGAGACAAATACCACAGATCGTGACAAAGCAGACCAACCAAGTAAAAGAAGAGCAGTTTCTAACAAAAACAGTAGAGAAGAAAAAAAGAAAATTTGCTTCCTAATAAGGCAATTTCAAAGCCAAAATCTTCTTCACTTCTACAATCTGGAAAAACTTGGGCTCGAATACTTCGAGGCACTGTGAAAACTTCAAGTACAGCTTCTAGCTCTACTATCGCTCTTACCAACGTCGATCGGAATGCTGATGTCAATACTTACCCTGCCTCGCATTTAAGTCATTTTGCAAGTTACAGTGAGCGACCTTTTTTGAAAGGGACTGTGCCTGACTCCGTTCTCATTGACATTACTCGTGGGTCAAACCGAATTTCTTGGAAGAGCTTGCGTCGACATGTGATAACCCTACTGATATATGGCATGTTGTAAAAGTAATTCGTCGTGATTCTTCTAAGCTTTTCGCTGAATTGGTCGTGTCTTCATCTTTTGAGGAAAAACTTTGCACAATCGGAGTTAAACCACCTTCCTTTGAGAAGCCTTTTGTTGCATATCCATCTTTAGCGTTGGACGCTGATATCCTGAGAATCTCTTTTGAGAATTTGCCATCTCATTATGGTCGTGGTGATAAAAGGCTACAGGATCTACATAATGATATGCGTTCCAATCTTTCATCTTTCGGTACGATTATCGATTGTGGTAAAGTCTGTGGCTTAGCCGGCTTGTACTCTGGTCAAGGCTATGCTGTTTTGGAAGTTCACAAACAAGGGCCACATCGTTCCAATTTGATGCATGTTGTGCCTTGGAAATTCACTCCTGTGTCAAGAAATTCTGACGAGACTCGTCTTCAACCAAGTGAGGTCGAAGTCTTTGCTACATAGAACTCGATGGCCCCCTACTGCAGATATTGTCATGGAAACGATCATGCGATAATTGATTGTACAAAGAGGCTTGCCAATATTTCATGTTACAATTGTCATGCTTTTGGGCATAAAGCTAAAGTATGTCCATGCAGGAACGATCCTTCACCTCAAGTTACAGCCAACAAAAAGGCCCGTAAGACTCCAGTACCTTCATCAGCAACAGCTGCACCTTCATCTACAGCAAACCCTGAGATTATAGAATCTACCGAAAAGGGTCAGTTAGTTGCTGTGAATCTCGAAAATATTGAGAAATATTCTCCTGAGACATCTGTTTCTTCGACAACTCCACCAAGTACCATATTGGCTGTCAATGGATCCAATACCTCTAAATATGCGCCAAAGGGTAAAATAATCACATGATCCCAAACTGCTTCTGGTGCGGCTCCTGGAATTGTTGAGCAGAAGAAACCCTCAAAGCCCATCGTTTGTCCACATTGTGGTTTAGAAGGACATGTACGTACCACTTCTAAGGCTTGTTTGAAGTATAAAGATAAGATCTTAACGACCCCACACACTGTGGATTATGTGCCAAATGTGGATGGCATAGACACAGACATGGAAGAACACGAAGATGAATCTAATGATATGCAGCAACCTCCAAACCTTATGCAGGATGATATAGGCGCGATGCCAACTATACTCTAAAATTATTATCATGAATTTAGAAACACGTACTGCTCATTCATATCACGATCGTGTAAATACTATTACACACACATCAAACCTGGTTACCTCTTCTCTTATTACATTAGCTACTCTTAATTGTCGCAGTTTGCGTAAATCAACGGATCCTACGTCTGGTTCTCATTTTATCCGCTACTTACGTGAACAGTCTATCGATTTACTGGCATTGCAGGAAACTCGTGCCAATACGCCTCAATTGCAGGATCTCTTCCACACACATTTTCAAGCTTATGATAGTATTTGGTCTCCCCATTGTGGACTAATTTGTTTATCCCATGACTTATCCTTCCCCAAAACTGTCCTCAGTATTTGCGGGCGTGTTATCACAACAACCGTTTCTCATAAGGCTCATTGTTTTACTCCCATTACGATCACTGTTTTATACGCTCCCGCTTCTCGACGTGACAGATACGAATTTCTAACTCGTATGATGCAATTCGACTGTTCTCTTCTCTTTCCGATGAGTCCATCTCGACACGTTCTACTCGGTGACTTTAATTATACCTATGCAACACACTTGTCCAAACGCTCTCGTCGTCCTCAAGCTCCTACTGCATGGTTAAATTATATTGCATCTCATTTTGTCGATGGAGTCACTCCACCTGGTCACTCTTCTCAATCCACATTCCTTCGTGGTACCCAATAATCCTGCATTGACTATATCTTCCTTTCAAAAGACTTAGTCTGTACTCGTACTCTAGGTCAGGTTCATTATATTCAACCGTCCTGGACAAATCACTTGTTGCTTTCGTTGAGACTTCCCCTCCTCTCTGACTCTGCTCCTAACAGCACTGCACAGGTTGGGAAAGGCTTATGGCGAGCTCAGCCTAAGCTGGCTTCGGACCCCTCATTTCGCTCTCTTCTGGCCTCCGCTATTGACAACACTGTTGATACCCTTGATCCCTCGCTCCCTGTCAATCTCAAATGGGAAGAGCTCAAGTCAACCTTACAGCGTGTGGCAAAACACTCAGCCCGTAAGAAGGCCTTCTCATTGTCTCAAGGCGAACGACTTCTTCAGAAAAAACGCTCTGGCTTGATAGCTAAAATGTCTCAGAACCCTGATTGTACCAATGTTGTCCAACCTCAGTTAAGTATCGTCGAGTCACAATTGGCCGAAATCCAACAATATCATGTAGACAACTTAGCACTTCGGACGGGTATACGATAGCGTGAGCTTGGAGAGTTGTCACCTGGCTATCTCAAAAGAACTGTGGCTACTCGCTCATCTCGTCATTTGATTCCGCCTTTAAGACATCCTGTAAATCACACTATTAGTTCTACCAGAGATGAAATGCTTGATTCCGCCGCCAACTTCTACTCTCAATTATATTTTTCAGATCCAATTGACAACACGGCCATGGATAACTTTCTGGATTCCTTGCCTGAAGATTTGCACTTATCTGAGATTGATCGTCAGCTCATAACTAGTCCAATTACATATGATGAACTGCTTGAGGAGGTGTCGAGATGTCCTCAGAGAAGTAGCCCTGGCGTGGATGGACTTCCTTATGAACTCCTGAATCTTCTTTTTCGACATCCTGCCTGTCGTGAAATTGTCTTGGCTGTTTATAATAACGCCTTAACTGTTGGTATCTTCCCGCCTTCTTGGCAAGAAACATGTGTATCTCTGCTCCCCAAGAAAGGTGATTTGTCTGATCTGAAGAATTGGAGACCAATATCTCTTATCAACGCCGATGTCAAGGCGTTTACGCGTATTCTTAATGCTCGCATTATTAATATAGCAAAGTCGTTGATCACACCATTCCAAACTGGGTTTGTTCATGGACGTTTTATCGCTGACAATGGGCTCCTCATGAAACTGGTTATGGATCATGCCAGAAACTCGCACTCTCAGTCTATTGGTCTCATGCTTGATCAGGAAAAAGCTTGCGATAAGATCCATCCCGAATATTTGCACAAAGTCCTTTTGCGCTTTGGTTTTTCTCCTATAGTGGTGCACAGTTTGTCAAATATGTTTTTTGGTACTCAACTGCGTCTAAATGTGAACGGTTTCTTATCACCATCCGTTCCTCAACTACGTGGTTTGCAACAGGGCGATCCCATATCACCTGTACTTTTCAACCTTGCTTTCGAACCGCTGCTCCGGCGAATTATTCGTGACCTTGCCTTTTGTGGTTTTGCCTTACCAAGGTCCTCGTTATCTCACCCTTTGGATCTCAATTTGCAGCCGATCAAATTACTGGCATATGCTGATGACATGGTCTGCTTGCTTCACGACCCAAACGACCTGAACGTTCTACATTCACATCTTGAGGTATATTCTCGCGCTTCCAATGCCCAGATCAACTTTCATAAAACTTTAGCTGTCTCATTATCTGGTGCATGTATATCTTCTTCGGCTACTTGGAGATCTTCCTTAATTACTCATCGTATTACACATTGGCACGATCGCTCGTCCACTTTGCCTGCCACGTATCTTGGCTATCCTTTGTGTAGTTCCATCTCACAACGCAATGAACATCTCTCTCAATTACTTGGTCAAATCAAAACAGCTGGTCAGTTACATTCACAGAGATCACTTTCAGTACGTGGACGAGTCACAGTTTTGAATACCTTAGTCTTATCGAAGCTTTGGCACGTTCTCTGCCTTATATATGTCCCATCCAGTTTCATCAGCAAACTTAAAGGAATAATGTTCTCCTTTTTGACTTTTCGTATGTTCCCCAAGATCAGCCTTTCTACAATGTGTTTGCCTCGCTCTTCAGGTGGCCTTGGTGTACTTGATCCTGGTATTCAACAACACGCTCTCCAACTACGATGGCTCATTCCACTTTTAAGCGGTGCCCCTATAGGCCCACCTGCGACATTTTGGACTTCGCCGATGATTTGTAATTCTCTAGTCTTGCCTCGACTAGCTGACTGTCTCCTTCATCATCTACAGTCGGATACCACTTCCTCAGTGTTTACTTGGCCCCTGGCTGATTATCGACTTTCCTTTGTCTTTCGTGATCTGCGACCACCCTCTGTGCGCTCATCAAGCAGTCCCTTTCATTTATTCTTCCAAGCTATTGATCGACTACCTCATAATTTCTATTCGGTAATAGTGAACGCAAATACCTGCCTTCAATTACCAATATCTGGGGTATTACGTGCTCCTTCGGTTCCACCACTGAGACGCTCACTATCTCAGCTGCATCTGTCCGTCGTCTACCTCGTTGACCCTACTACCAATCGTCTTCGTGCCCGCACAAATTCCGAACTCCAAGTGCACCCTTATCTCGCCCGTCATTTTCTCCGGATGGTACGACATAATTCAATTTTGCTTTCTCCCTTTCTTGTTCGTCCATTTATTCCAGCATGTTATGCCCATTTAGGTCCTAATCCCTTCAAACCGGATCTCACTCATGGTATTGATGCCGCTCCTTTTATCTCGGCTCTGGGTTTATTAGCTGACGCCTCTTCAAGCCCTATGTCGTCAAAGCAGTTCCGCCGTCTTTGTCTTCAGGATTTGACTTCATCAACTTACACATCTCCTCTGACAGCATTAGCATGGAAAAAATTTTGGGTCTACCCTGTCTCTCATGCCTGTCGTAATGTTTGGTATCGCCTTTTACACCGCAAGATCCCTCATCGCTCCCTGTTGAATCGATTGATACCATCTTATTTTCCTTTTGATACATGTTCCGTTTGTGCTACTGGATCGGATACTTTAGAACATTTCCTCTATGACTGCCCAAAAAATGCTCGTTTGGCAAACTGTTTGGGATGAGTATTTTCGTCTCTGCCTCTGACGACAACCCACTACAGAAAGCCCTTTTCCATCTAGAATTTCCTCCGCCTATCTGTTGCCCTTTGCCTGTCTCTCCAGCTATAGTGGTTGGGTATACATTACTGACTGTATGGCGTGCTACCTGGCAGCTGATTTTCAACAATCAACCTTTTGCTCCGTCTATTGTCATTCAAAGCGCCCGCAGGCTCATCCGACAGGCTTACCGAGAAGAACTCTTTCTTCAAGGTTGCGCTCACCGTGCCTTACCTCTTTTCTCATTGAATTAGTCTAGATCACTATTGACAGCTTTTCTTACCCATTCATATCTCAACCAATCCAACAACAACAACAACAACAACAAAAAAAAAAATTATATTTATATATTATTGCATATACTTTTAACATTGAAAAACCCAAAACAATTATCGTGACTTGATTATATCGTCACATCAATAAACTTGAGCTTTGCCTCCATAAAAAAAAAGTGTGTGGGTATTTATTTCTGAACATATGTGATGAATGATATTAAAAGTTCTAGCTTAGGATAGCTATGCAACAAAGCTCTTTTTTGTATTCACATGTTGTAATTGAGCTTTGGTTAATCGCTAACTATTTCAACAATCTAATTAAAAGCGCTTATGATGCAACAAAATGATCCATTAAGAAAAATACAAACATGACTATAATTAAGGTACCGCACAGGCACTGAGTAGTCAGGATAAATCATGCACTTGGACATCATAGTAAAATACATGCGACAATACATGCGTGTGTATTAAGGAGCATCAGAATATCATTCATACCACGTCAACTTTACATATTGAAAAACATGAAAATATTTTGGATGAATTATATTGGTTTACACTCGAAATCGACATGTAATAAACCAACGCCACACTAATTTATGTTTCTAAAGACTAGCATAATAAGAATATAGTAAAACTATTACTTAATTCATACAAATGGATACAGTTTTAACAATAAAGAATATCTTTATTCATTTTACTTCATCAGATGGAGTCTGATTGATTTATACTAGTCTACTTTTATTTTTTTCATTTTGTTTATCCTGTGTTGAGTATAAAGCCCTCTTGAAATAGATCCTGCTTAACTATTTAATAAAATATTTGAAATCTCAAGGTAAATAGTAGATGAAAATCAATTAGTCCCATTGTAAAATAGTAATTTCATAAATTTATCATATAAATGTAAGAAACACAACACTCTAGCTTGCTAGCTCAGTGTCTCATCCAATCAAAAATTTAGCGCTATATGATATGTTATAGAATTGCTAAAGACATTAATTTTCATCATCCAAGAATATTGCTGTCATTCGATGTCTTGAATTCAATATACTAAACCGTAAGGCATGACGAAGATCAAGTTAAAAGGCTGTTTCAGTATTATGCCTACATAAAAACTATAAAGAGCTATGTATAGTCTAAATTGAAAGTAATTTTTTAATGAAGAAAATACAATTTGATTAGACTAAAGATTAAGCAAAGATATGTCACGGCTGTTTGATATAAACAGACTCGCGTTCATTTGACTTCGATCAACCAATACTCAATCAAGCTTATAAAAATAATGGTTGCCTCCAACGCCCTCTTATCCTTGGTTTCTTTTTATTTACCTCTAAGGTTGCTAAAGCTCAAGTTCACTACTGGGATCATGTCGCACAGAAGAACATAGTTGTGATGATATCAATAAACTAGGTTTTCTTATCAGCTTTTTTTTTTGTTTATTTTATTTATAAAATATAATATAATAGGAGTCACACGTCTGAGAGCGGTGTGAACCAAAAGAAACAGAATGTAAGCGATTGAACATGCTAGTCAAGGTCGAGCCTGCCCCTTTTGAGGGTGGCAAACTGCGACATAGCACGAGTGACCAACTGTTTATCAATAAAAGGAAAGCCGTCAATAGTAAATCTCCAATGGGCATGCCAGATAACAGAGAGCACGCAGCAGCTGAGAGTCCAGAGATCAGTATTGTCAACAAAAGGAAACCGCTGAAAAGACCAGAGGATTGAGCATACATCATCTTGGGTGAAAGTGAGGTGTGGACTGAAGAAGTTGAAGGCATCTGTCCATACTCTCCATTTCCTGAGACAGCGCACGAAGAGGTGTTGTAGATCTTCATTATTAGCAGAGCAAAATTTGCATTGTGAAGAGGTCAAACCGTTATCGAATTTTGAGAAAAGTGACTGACTAAAGAGTTTACGATGGAATAGACGATACCATAAAGACCGGCTTTCAGGCGAAATAGGCATTTTCCAAAAAAGTGACCACTTTGAAGTTGGTATTGGTGATATTGCCGATGACGGTAGAGATCGCTGTATTAGAGACAACCGAAATGGTTTAGGTTTGTAGCTGATCCATTGGGGCTGCGAACAGAAGGCATCGATGAATACTGAATCATCTACTTCCCCCAATGGCTCATTTTGATTCAGTATATGAGGCCAGATAAGCTGATTGAGCTTGATGATACGATTATGGATATCTCGGCTTAACTTGGAAACCAGACAAGGGGAGGAAGGCTGGTCAGACGACAATAAAGGTCGTATACATCCAAAGTAGTGATCATACGTAAAAAATTGAGACATCTTGAGTTTTTTGTGTCGTGCTCGAGTGATCCAATAATCAGTAGGAATCATAGCGAATATAGCGGACAGGGGCAAGCGGAGAAGTGTGGCAGGGGTACACTTTGCCTGTTGTGTATCTGCATATCCGAAAGAATCAACCGACTCATATATGTTTTGCATAAAGTTATTAGCGTGAGCAGCAGGATGTAATCGCAAAAGAGGGAAAAAGAGAGCCAGTCTTGTTCCAGTATTTCCTGAATGGAAACGACGTACATGATCTAGCAACATAGGTTGACTACAAGACTGAGGGTGGTTGTCTTCCAGAACTTGATGAATCCAGCGTAACTGTAGGTTGTGTCGTTGAAATTGTGGATCCAAAAGACCTAACCCACCTAACTTTGGATCTAAACACAACTGTGTGTATTTGATCTTAGGTTTGCAGTTATGCCAGACAAACTGATAAATCATAGAATTGAGCCGTCGAAAGAAAGTAGTCGGCAAATGAACCATCCGCAGAACATACCACAATTTAGAAAGTATTAATGCATTCATGATGGTAACGCGTCCTTTGATAGAAAGTCTACGTTGAGAGTAGATAATACATTGAGATTTCACTGTCTGTAACAACTGTTGTTCTAGATAACGACGTTGATGAAAAGACTGAATCATGGGAAAGCCAAGGTATCGAAATGGACTAGGTGCCGAATGATCGTGCCATTTGGAAATACCTTGTGTTGCTAGAAAGGTAACCCACTCTGGGTAGGAGCGTCCATCCAAAGAAAATGCTTCTGTCTTGTGAATATTAACCTTAGCGTTGGATACAGACCCATAACGGTCTAAATGATGGCGTAGGCGACAGTAATCATCCGTAGATTGCAACAGGACACACACATCATCTGCATATGCAAGTATCTTTAAGGGGGATGGTACGATATTGGATGTTGTTGTATCCGAGTTGCTCACAGATTGAAATTGGAAACCTTGAAAGGAAGAGTCTTGAAGGATATGTCGAAGAAACGGCTCCAGCGCAATGTTGAAAAGAAGAGGCGATAATGAATCGCCTTGTCGAAGACCCCGACGCTGATCAACTCTGTTGGTAAAATGTCCGTTAATATTGATTCTCACCGCATTTCCAAAGAAAAGATTCTCAAGAGAATGAACCAAAGATGGTGGAAAACCAAAGGCCAACATTACTTGACGCAAGTACATAGGGTGGATACGATCATAGGCCTTTTCTTGATCTAATAAGAGACCAATCTCAGGCCGTCTTTGAACATGAGCTTGTTCCATGAGTATGTTGAGAACCATGCCATTTTCAGCTATAAAGCGATCACCAAGAAAGCCAGTTTGATAACGATTGATAATTGTGTCCATAACGGATCTCATCCGTTGGTTTATAATGCGCGTGTAGATCTTTGCATCACAGTTGATCAAGGAGATTGGCCGCCAGTTTTTGAGGGTAAAAAGGTCCCCTTTCTTTGGCAGTAATCTTACACGTAAATCTTGCCATGATGATGGAAAGGAACCAGCAGTTAAAGTCATGTTGTATACCTTGATAATAAGATCCTTTAACAGTGAGAACTGATAAATGAGATGCATGAAGACATAACCTAAACCATCCGAACCAGGACTACTTTGTCTTCTAATTACTTTCTTTGACTGTTCAATTATCTCCTCAATCGTAATTGGTGAGATGAGATAGCGACGATCATCTTCATTTAATTGTGGTAGATCTGCTATATCTTGCACATAGCAATCAATGTCATGCTCATCCACAGGATCCACTGAATAAAGTTCTTTGTAGAATGCTTGACTAACCTCCATGAGTTGTGTACGAGAGGAAACAGTCAATCCCGATGTAGGGTCTTGCAAAAAATTTATGTTCTGTTCTACAGTTCGTACCTGGTGTATCCGCTTTGAGATAACCGGCGGATTTCTCTCCATGTTCTCTCCAACGTATTCCCGCCTTTAATGCTGCAATATCTACCAACTCTTGTTGAAGAGATTCAATTTGTTGGTCTATAACAGGAAGATAATGCAAACGTATAGCTGTGGGTGGTCGACTGCGGAGGAAAGCATTGCGCTTGCGTTGCAAGGCCTTAATTGACTTCTTGCGCCAGTTGGTGTAGTCAATTGCATAGCGTTGAGTAAATTGCCGTATCTCATATTTGACGTAGTCCCATTGTTCTTGTGCTGTCATCTGACTAGGCAAAGAAGGAACGATATCCGTGAGTCGTTGTTTTAGCTGTATGCGGTACTCTTTCTGTTGAGCCAAAATGGGGTTGGCACGCCAGAGACCAAAACCAGTGGGAGTTTGACCTAGGTTAAGCGAAAGAGAGAGTAATTGATGATCAGTCCATGAAGAGTGTAGTCGATGTATATCAGTAGCTCTAAGCTTTGGGCACATCTGATTACTAATGAAAATGTAATCGATGGTAGAGTAGATCTCATCATTACGACGGAAAGTTGGGATATTACTATTGTCTCCACTATACATCACGTTATAAAAGGATTCTTCTAGATATGATACCCATTTTAGAGATGTTTGAGTTGACAAGTTAGGACGATGATAAGAATAATTGAAGTCGCCAAGGATAATGATCCGATTTGGGTCGATATCAGATACAGAAGTGAGAGCATCTAACACAGAATCAAAAAACTCTCTTCTGTCCTTACCTGTAGAAGCTGGAGCATAAACCACTAATACATGGAAAGGAGTATAAAAGTTCTGTGGATGACTGATTTTGGAAAGAATAATGCGAGAGTTTGACGGAATCAGGTTGTCTGACAGTTGATAGTTGGAAGAAAAGGAAAGCAAGCCATAATGGCGAGTCCATAGAGATTGAGATGCTTGAAATTGTGCATTGATGAAGTTTACATGGTCTGTGTTACTGTGTGTTTCTTGAAAGGCCATTATATTGAAGTTTAAAGAGCGTAAGTAACGTATGAAATTGGATTGTTTTTGGGTATCATGGGTCTTCACCAAACTGTTACAGTTCAATGAAGAAATGTTGAATAATAGTTCTTTCGATCTATTATTCATTATTGCTTAGACTGAGTTAGAGCACCATCAATGTTGAATACTGTAGTGCCGTGCTGCTGATCACTGGGGATGCATGCTGGTATTGGTGATCCCAGATTACCTAAAGAGTCATGACGAAAGTTATATCCTGCTGGGGCGCTATTATGGTGGCTATCCATGGCAGCCTGATGTTGAGACTGAGGAATGTTTTTAGTGGCTTGATCCACTATAACTATGTCTGTAGCAACATGTGGATTGTCGGTATTTCTAGCATCAATTTCCATTGGAGTATCATCTTGTGATTCAGCGGTTGTTGTGAAGATAGCTTTCAGGGCTTCTTGAGTGGATACCAAGATAGAGTCCTCCTCAGTTGTTAGCAAAGTAGAGGAATGAATCCTTGGGTCATCACCAGATTCGTTCCGAATAGAACGTTTACGTTTCATAATATTCGAAGTGAGAGGCTGGGAGGAAGTGGTAGGCATAGTTATGCCTCTAGAAGCTTGGCTCGACTGAACCTCAACTTGATCTACTCTGTCACGTAGCGACCACAGGCACCAGCGCCTCCCATCAAATTGAAAAATATGCCCTGGTCCCAAGTAGTGGCTAGGAAGCGAACATCACTTATGAATGCTACTTTCGAATATGGCATTCACAACAGTCAGCAAGACAAAGTTATTCACTCTAAAGTGTGGAGAGCAGGACGTTCTCCAGGTAGTGTCCTCCTGGACATGACCGATAGATCTGAATCGCCCCTGCAGCTCATGGCCCTGATTGCGAAACAATTTCCATCACGAATCGCAGTCGCAACCACTAAAGAAGGCAGTCGAAAGATTGCTGAAATCAACTTTGATCCCTCAGATCCTGCCATTAATCACATTCTTAAAGATGGCATTACTTTTGAAAATGATGCAGCTAGGCTTTTACCTTGTCAAGCATTAGATCCAGCTGTCCCTTTAGTTCGACTTCGACTATCGAATCTTCCTTTTCTTAAAGAGGACATTCTTAAGGAACATTTGAAAATGAGTTTGGAACCTTATGGCTCCGTTCTTGATTTAGGGATCCTACGAGAATCCCACACTGGTACCTATATGGGTACGGGCTATGCTATACTAAGCGTCCCAAAAAATGATAACAGATTTTTTCCTCTTTCTCACCATCTTCCTTGGTATCAGTCAGAAGATGAAGGCTTTTATGCTGTGTGGAGTGGCATGCCTACCTATTGTCGCTACTGTCATGCTGAAGGACATGCTGTCTCTGATTGTCCAAAGAAACGTTCATCCCGTGTTTGTTGGAACTGTCGCGCTAGTGGCCATACTGCTGCTGAATGCGCAAAAAGCAAGAATAAGCCATTTAAAAAGGCCAGAAAAACTCCTACTGCTCCACAAGACTGCGTTGACCGACTGGTGAGATATTTTATCGGAAAGAACCATGTTTGTTCCACAACTATTTTTGACATACACTCTTTTTCGAAATCAAAGTCGTGTGCCACGGAAAAGGAAGTCAGAGGTTGACAAAAATTGAAGCCGTGTTTGGCCAGAAATCAATTCGGATGATGACAAATTGAAAGTCGTTTCACAGAGGAAAAAGTTGTCGCGCAAAAAAGCTTGGCAAAGCCATCACTATAAAAGCATAACGCCTCGTTGAGGTCAAACCTCTTTTCTCTTTCACCATACTACAAATTATGAACGGTCAATTTTTTTATGAAGATGGACAGGGCCATGTTGTTGATGAGCATGGCTGCCCTGAGCCCATGGATTATGTTGTTGATGAAGAAATGTACACCCTTCAAACAATCAGTTCTCACACTGATTATTTGCACACTCTTCATCGTGTGCACAACCATGAGCCTATTGTTGTGCATGTGGACGAAGTACAGAGTAAGGACGTTCATATGAAAGAATCAGTTACAAAACGAGATTACACAGTCTATACGGATCAGGACAAAGTAAGATTCTTCAAACTGATGTTCGAGAAGGTTTTGAGTGCATCAGCTGCTGCAAAGCAGTTGGGAATTCATGTTCGTTTGGCGCAAATGTGGGCGCTGCAGTATGAAAAAGATCCTGACGGCATATTTAAAAAGGGTAAAAGCTCTGGTCGTCCTCGCATTCTCAACGATGAGCATAAGAGAATTATTTTAGAATGGGTTGATGAGAATCCGTCAATAGTTCTTGAGCAATTGATGGAAAAATTACGTCAAAGATTTGAAGGAATCCAAGTGTCCAAGACAACACTTTATCGGTTTATGAAGAATGAATGCAACTTATCTTTGAAAAAAGCCAAGTTTCAACCCGTTGATAGGAACAGTGAAGCCAAGATCCAAGAGCGGTTTGACTGGATACGCAAATGGGATGAGACAGACATGGATTTTAGAAAAAATTGTGTTTTTCTTGATGAGTCTGCCTTCCATATTAACATGAAGCGTAGTATGGCGTGGTCAAAAAAAAGGATCTATTGCTGTGGTAACTGTCCCAAAAACAAAAGCAAAAACGATTACTATCCTGGGTGCAATCTCTGCATCTGGTCTGATTAAATGCAGCTTAAGACTTCCACAGGTTTCGACCAGAAAACGAAAGCGAACAAATGCTTCTGAAATTATTAGCAGAGGAACTGTCACTGGTCATTACCTTAGTTTTCTCAAGACTACAATGGATGAGATGGATAAGTATCAGCACATGAAAGGTCATTATTTGGTCATGGATAATGCTCCTATTCATAAAGCCGAAGATATTTCTCGGTATATTGAGTCTAGAGGATATCGATGTGCTTATCTTCCATCATATTCGCCTGAACTCAATCCTATTGAATAGTTTTGGTCCGTTCTCAAGAGTAAAGTTAAACGCAACAGGTTCTTGGAAAGCGAGACGTTGATGACACGAATCAGCGAGGCATCAAAGTGTTTGGAATTGAGTGATTTTGAAGGATTTGTTTCTCATTCTCATAAATGTTTAGATAGCTGTCGCAACGGAGAGCCATTATGATATGACGTTCAGTTTCCTTGAACGATTTATAATAACAAGCAAAAACACAAAAAAAAAAAGTCGAGTATCGCAGGTGTGCAAAGAACGTTGAGGCAATCGAGCAGGAACTGAAGACGAGAGGTGTCGTCGAACATCAACGCTGGGATCAACGTTATGGTATGGTGATGTCGTTAATACATGATTCGAGTACTATTGAGTGGACAAAGATTTTCAATGCAACACTCGTTTTCAATGTTTAATGAGAAAATTTAAAAAGAAAAAGGAAAGAAAAAATAAGCTGTAAAAAAAACAGGAATAGGTATGAATGTTTGTGTATGATTCAATCATTGCTCAATTCGCAATGATGGAGTGCGTTGGGAATCTTGTTGCGTTCTGATATTTTTCTGCCAATTCGGTATAGTTTGGCAATATCGATGAGCAATCGTGGCTGGCTTGCCAGAGACAACACACTTATGCCAAAAGACCTTGTTTACGGCCAAGAGGAGACGAATGTTGTGCAAGTTGAAAAATGCAGGAATGCCTTCCAAGGAACGAGGGAACGTAATACAAGCGATTTCAAACGAAGCATAGATGCCCCTGGCAGTCAACTGTTGTAGGTAAAATGTAATGGTGAAATCTAGCAAAATAAAAAGCAAGTGGTAAGACATCCAATAAAAAGGGAGTAAGTGGTATCAAATTTACTGTTAATCTGAAAAGCAAGGGTGGAGTCCAGCAAGGAAACATCAATGGAGTTTTTGCAAAACACTGCCAGTCTTAAGAAGTCGACGGAAATGTCGTGCGTTGAGGTGCCTTCTGGTTTTGCCTCCCCATACCCTCTGGAGCCCACAAAGGATCCTTGCTGCTTGTGGTAAATGGCAGCATCGGGGCGAGTACTTCCGCGTTCAGTTGGCGCCGAGTTGCTCCATTGCAAGTGCATATTTCGATCAGGGTCAGACAGCAGTGTTGAGAGGATAGGATCAAAATAGGTACTCCACAAGGCGGTTTCACTTGTGTTTTTAACATTCACCGGTGTCGATGGTAATTTTTGTATGCTACAGGTGAAATAAATGTATGTCATTTGTTACGATTTCAACATATTTCTTGGTCACTTACAGGTTCGCAATGCCTCGTAAAAGACGGCGTGGTCCATAATCCAAACCAGCACCTTCTACAATGAGTTTTACACTGGTATCGTCACAGGTCGCACTGCCCATGGCCAGATCGGCAAACATCGAGGCAAAAGTTATGTAGACTTGATCCGGCAGATCCATCGAGTAATCCATAGAAGATGCACGCAAAGAGGCAGATAAGTCGTTAAGCAGACGATCGCCAAACACCTTGGTTGCAATATCGCTATGTTGGCCGGCATTCAGGATAAACACGTTGAAAAGGGATGCGATCTCATTGCAATAATCCTCTGGAGAACTGACCGACGGGAGAATGATTTAGCAGAATGAGCAACGGATGTTTTGATCTTGTCCCATTTGTCTTGTGGGGACATATGAGGATCAAAGGCAGACATGGTAGTAAAAATGGTGTGCGCAACTAGAGCCTGAAAGGTTTCAGAGAATGCCAATCTTGGGTGTGCCCTCCATACTCCTTTACCAAGGATTGTTGCATGTGTTGGAGACCGGAAAGTAAAATGGGACGTAAGAAGGAAATGATCCGACCAAGATGGTTGTATATAAGTGACGTCTGAGGCCACTCTACATTCGAACATGTCCATTGTGCCGAAAATATAATCAATGCAAGAACAGGAGCTTCCTCGAGAAAACGTGGCCACTGGAGAGCAATCGGTGTCAGTAACACAGTCAATAAAACAGGAATCAATGTAGGACAGCCAAGAAGATGATGCCTGACAAGGAGCACTAGATGAAAGGTGAGTAGCATAGGTATAATTGAGATCTCCTAGAAGGATATGACGAGAAGACCCAAATTCTGGTAGTAGAGAGGCGCCATTCTGTGCCAATTCCTCCAAAAAGGTGAACCGATCACGCCTACCAGCAGGGGCATATACTACTGTAATTGTCACCGGGTCGAAAGCACCATGAACGTGAGTAACCTTTGTGCTGATGACACGACCACAAACGCTATATTTGGTGTTCGAAAATGACAGCAGAGCAGAAAAACAAACCAAACCACAATGGGGAGACCATAAGCTGTTTGAAGCTTGGAATTGCATATGGAAGGTTTGTTGTAATGGAATAGTCGACGCATGTGTCTCTTGAAGAGCTAAGATTTCAAGAGGACGTATGCGAAGGTAACGAATAAAATGATTTCGAGTTGATACATCTGCAGACTTGACGAGGCTTCGACACTTAAGAGTAGCAATTCGAAAATTAATAGGAGATGAAGATTGAGGGGTATCCGGGGGGTTTAAAGTTTCGTGAGAGTGATAAGCCATACTGTTATTTGATATTATCATAATAATAAGATTATAGGGAGGTTTGGGGATCAACACCAGCAGTTGGTGCTTCCAGATGGTCAGTATTAAATCCTTCTTGTCCATCGGCTACAATATCATCCATATCAGTGTCCTCATTTGAGCGCTGAGCATCTACATCAAGGTTTTTCACTTTTGGAATGTAAAATGCACACTCGTGGTGCTGTTTACGAAGATGACCTTCTCGTTCACAATGAGGACAAATTTTCACTCGTTTAGAAGGAGTGCTAGTTGAAACCTCAACATCGTTAGCTGGTGATGACTAGGAGGAGGTGGAACGGAGAACACGGGCATACTTGGATTGCGCTGTTCCAAGAGGTTGAGGAGCGGGAAGTGACGTTGTGGGTTCAGATACAATTGTATCAACATCATTAGAAGGCTTTAACACCTCCCTAATCATTTCAACAGTCCCCGTAGAAGGCTCAGCGGATGAAGCTACAGTTGTTGGAATATCTTCTGTAGATAAGACTTCCCCTGATTTAGCAGGAATCTTGCGACTCTTTTTGTTGGGAGCGCCAGATTCACCATACACATTTTTGCGATCACAGTATTTGGCAATGTGGCCAGAGCCATTACACCAGTAACAAATGATATCTTTTTGACGAACCTCACAGTTATTCAAAGAATGGTCCCCGTGACAATAACGGCAATAAGGCTTCATTGATGACCAGGTGGCGTGGACATTAATGTCGACTTCTGCAAGAAGGGACGAAGGGCGAGGTTGCGAGGAGTAATCAAGCGGCTGATATACCCAACGCACATTATGCTGAAGTTCCGGAAGTCGGTGTTCAACGATGTTGTCAGTGGTCTTCGGAAACTGTTCCAGAACCATATAGCCTTTTCCGGAGTAAACTCCAGAAGAACCCTTGATGATACCACTGTCTACGACAGTACCAAAAGATGACAAGTTGCGTTGCATGTCATCGTGAAGTTGAGCGAGGCCTCCTTCTCGTCGACCATACTGGTGAGGAAGACCTGCTAAAGTAACTTTTAACAACGTAGCTGAAGGTGAAAGCGATGGAAAAACATGAAAACTGTCAACAAAGGAAAGAAGTTGAAGACCGTCTGAACATAGTTGTGCATACATGGCTGGCGAAACGGTGAGTTCAGCATACAGCTTGTGGTAATCTCGACGAATCTGATCAGCAACAGCCCAAAGATGTTCATCACCGTTACAAAACGAAGTAAGCTCAGTTAAGAAGAGTTTTTTGTCTGTGACAGTAGTGATGTCGACAAAGATGGAATTAGGAACAGATCCCTTCAGAAAGGGACGCATGGTGGAGGGTGTAAAAGTCGAAGGACGGTTGGCTGCTACGGTAGAAGGTTGTCCAGACCCAATACCAAGCGAATTAGGGTTGGAGATGTTGGTCGACATTGCAAGAAAACTGGAGGTTCTTTGCTGACCAGCTTGAACGACATTCACCCATGAGAGTTTTTTTTGGCTTTGTTGGTAAAATTGCCTTATTAGGCACTAAAATTTCTTTATTGGAAAGAACCATGCGAATTGAACTTCAAAACATTCATTACAAATTTTTTCGTTAGTCCCCCAATTTTATTATAAAATCCTCAAATTGGCAGTGGAACCACTGTATTGATATCTTTTTGGAGAATAAGACAGTCAGATAAAATGGCAGACTTCCAATTCAATCTACGAAAGCAAGCATATCAATCCATGAATTAGCTTATTTCAAATGGCAAATCAAAAAACTTGGGCAAAAACTGGCATGAGCTTGTAGCCAAATACCCTAAAGATGTTGACAAGCCTTTAATAAACATTAAGGTCATAATACACTGATAGCATAAACTCGTTTTTTCAATTCTTTTTTGTTATATTTTTGCTGTTTTTTAAATGAATATCATAAGCCTAGAGTACTTCAATAGAGAGTGCAGTAAAAATGGTTTTATCAAACTATTTACTGTTAGAATAAGAGAAAATAGAGATACAATGTGCAAAAAGTGACATCCTGCAAAAGATCTCCAAATTCAATATGCCAAATATCGTCAAAGCAACAGCAGTCGACCTTCAAAAAGAGTAAGACAGGAAAGGTACGGTTCTATGCCTTCTTTTTTTTTTAATTCAAAAAGAGTTTACTTGTACATAAGATACAAATCTTGCATAACGACAAAAATCTACGGTAGCTTCTAATAAGAATTTTGAAATCTAAAGCTGAAGAACGTATCTCAATCAAAAATCTACTGCAGTGAAATTATACTCTTTCTTCTACTACGAACATTCATTGATTACTGGTTGCGTATATACAAACTAGCCTATGGAATTGAAAAAGGAGAAAGAATGGTATCAATAGCTTAAAGATGGATAATATCATAACCTTCAGCAAAGAGCATCAACATGCCTCCAAAAATAAGTAATAATAAAAAAAAATGCATCTTAGCATTCGATAATACTTTACTCTTTAATAGCATAATTATAAATTATTCTCAGCATCATCTATAAATAGATGATGAAAAGTAAGAAATAAATTAGAATTGCTGTATTGAAAGCCTTATCCGCCTTCCTCTGGGATCGCTTGAAGAAAATGACGATAAAGAAAGCCATGGTGTATATTTTATTGACGGTATAACTTGCTGAAAATACACAGTCGTTTCTCACAGTAGATTATAAAAACATTAAAAAATGATAATATGCCACGTCGTTTCTTTGACCATGCTCCATATCAAGACTGTAGGGCCCTCTTTCTAGCTTTTTTTTTATGGCATTAGTATGCAAGTTAAGAAAGTTTGCAAAAAAAAGTCAGACTATGAAGCTTTGACAAAGCAGGAGACAAACACAGTGTTCCAAATCTCAAGTGTGAGCAAAATAACCCATTATATGAACAACATCTCATCTTAGCTCTTTAAGATAGTGAATGGCTATGGATACTATAATTGATGCTGGAAATTGACTATTTCTTATTTGGAAGTCTTACTGATAACATAACAGTTAAGGCTCACTACAGCCTCAAAATTATGATTATCAAACCCAATTGGTGTTCTGCTGACTATCATGTTAAAATGAAACTCAAGTCAATAGCAATTATACTGATTTGATGCCTGCAGACAAATTTTGTTTTAATAGGATGACCTCAGTGCTTTTTTCGCTCCATATTTCAGCCAAGTGGTTTTGTTGATTTCTCAAAAATAAAACAACAACCTATTTATGGATGTGAAATCAATTTATTACTTCGTCCACTGCTGAAAAAAAAAGGGGAAAAGGATATTCATCCCCCCTTTATTTCATATAACGCAAAGCCTTTATTCTTTGACTTTGCTTGTTATGTGTATGAAAGAAGTGAATTCCAGTCAAAGTGAAGTCTGCAATCCCATTTAGTCAATTCCCATTTTGTGTTTGTTGCTACTGGTCTAAGAGGAAAGTGGGCTTTTTCTCACTTATTTTGTCTTGATTGAAAGGAAAAAAAAAAAAAAAAAAAAAAAAAAAAAAAAAAAAAAAAAAAAAAAAAAAAACCCCGTACTTTGCCATGTTCTAGGGTCCTTCCTGCATCAACATCTTTGAATCTCTTGGACAGTTTGGTCAGCACATCATTGATAACCATTTGGAAGAAGTAATTGCAACTTTTGTTTAAAGTTTTGTTTTGTTTTGTTCTGTTTAGGACCTTTTAATCCAACTCTTTTCTTTTCTATGAAGAAGGGAAAAAGAACAAGGCGAAGACTCAACTGATAGCTGTGAACTGGAACTTGGAGACGATGGCTTTAGTCTAAAGCAAGCAGCTACAGTTGCATGTGCTTTTTAATGTATCAGCCTGAATGTAACACTTATCACGCAACGATCATATGACAAAACCATCACATTTTCTTGCCAAAACCAGCATAAAAGTGCATAGGACAAGACGAAAGCGATGTACGTAGTAGATAATTTGTTATTGTGGTCTATTTCGATCATGGATGACCAAGGTAGTGAAGAAAACGCCTTGGATCGTCCTCGTGTCGTAAGCAGGCTCCTATTGTCGATTTATCAAACCACTTGACTGATCATACCATTGAAGTATCTCTTTGAAGAAATTAGCAACGCCAGTGGCATGTATATCAAATGCGCATCAAAAGTCCTCCCTGGTTTGGAGACCCTGTCGACTGCGTCGCCTTATCACAGGGTTTTGCGACAATATCAATAATTGGAGCTCTCCCGCCATATTAGTATCTATTCAACAAGCACTGGGAGTTTTATCTACCGGCCAAGTTTACCGTTGTCGCACTTTGCTGGATGTATTCTTTTGAATGCAAAAAATGGGACAAGCTATCATTGTAAATCAGATGAAATGTACGGCCGTACGAAGAATGTTGATGTGTATCGCAAATTGTTTGGAAAATTGAAGAATGCTAGACAAACAACATTTTACGACTTTCGACTGAGACCCTCTATGAAAATGTGAGGCCAATTATTTTCCAACCACTTGATGGACAAAAATTGGTGAGTATACCTGAAATATTCTAAGTGTAGAGAAATAAGAATTAGCAAGACCGAACAATAGTCTTAAAGTCGAATACTTTTATCAAAGTAAAATCTCAAGACTATTTATATTAATTTGAACAGGACCTGGGATTCGATGACAACAGATATGATTTGAAATGAAAAAAAAAGCTATAGACTGATGTTAAGAATAAACTGTTGAGATTAAACTGAAACTTGACTGTTCAAGACGATTATGATTATCAAGATCTATTCTTATTCAAACTCATTTGTAAAAATTTAGCCCAGAACGATAAGACTGTATCTTATGAACTTGTCAAACATGACAGGACCCAAGTTGTAAATGCACTCGTTACTTCAAGCTCCCATTTGACTGGCGTAAGCATTTTTCTTGGATTCAAAATCCTTCTGGATCATAAAAGCTCGTAAACCGGATTAACTTTGACTAATGACCCCCAAGCATCGCGAATTTCCGATATCAATATCATTCATCAACTTTGCCAGTCCCGTACAAAATTTATCCACCCTAATACATATATGCTCTCTAGAGTACCTGACCCGCTCACCCAAACACACATTTGCCAGCCCTTACTCTCTGTTTGTATTGGCTGACTTCGACGGTGAAAGGAGCACTGGCACGAGCATTTTCCATAACTTGGCTATGAAAATCTTAGATCATAGACATCAGGCCAGACTGAGAAAGCATTTGAATTCTGTCAACAATATGTCCTTGTTTTTTTTTTTTAAATTACTCCTATACTTGTTTATATTCTTTTTGTATTTATAATGAAATAATTTTTTTACACATCTGTCCATAGGAACAATATCTTGCTCGTACTCTATAGCATCTTAGTCATTCTTATAAGCAAACTGAAACGTCATAGGAAGAAGAATGGGAAAAAAACAAAATGTTTGGACATCTATTTTTGTTCTAGGGTATTCGCCAAATTATGCAAGTGACCCACGCATTTTTTTTCTCAGTCGATATTTATTTCTAGAAACACTGTAAAATAAGCTAAACTTCCTATTTTTGAAATAAAGCTCCTTTTTTTATCAGAACGCCTTTATTTTATTAAATTTAGTATGCTCAATTTGGATGAACGAAAAAGAAACGTGAAACATCCACTATGTATCATTCACTTCCACATAAAGTGAACAATATCATATCAAACAAAGGTATGCTGGCTAATATTACGGATATCGTAAATGATTTTTGAAAGTGATTGGATGAAGAGAACAGACAGGCAAAAGAACCTAAAAAGAAGCAGTACTTGATATTGGATGATAGCAGCATTGATGAAGAAGTAGCAAAGGACAGGATGCGCACTCATGATTTATTCAATAAAGCTTCTTTTGATCATGAATAAATTAAGTGCGTTTGGCTGTTCCCTTTTTGGCCATGTCGCATATATCAATAAAAATTATTGTTCAACTTGATGGTTGTTTCAATAAAATGCCTATTGAATAAAGCCGATGTTGATAGAGTTTATTAATTAGATAGAAATGTAATACCCAATACTACGATTTACTTTCTGGAAATCTACCAATTGAAGCTCAAAATTTAGTTGAATTTATTTTAGCTAAATACCAAAGTGCTTTTTCGAACCTAGTCAAAATGTTCAGAGAATACTCGAATTGAGAGTGAAAGCACTATCGGCCACCTGATGATTAAAATGAAGGGACCCAGCATAAGCCTATCGAATGATTTATTTAAGATTCCTGTTAGGCTGTAGGTTATACTCAGCATTCTTGTGGAACTCGGTGATAAGACACCAAGCATGTTTGGTCTCTTGACATTCGGCATGTTTTTTCTTGGATAATTACAAAGTAACACCAATTCGAATTAACGATAGAACTTGGCTACAAGCATTATAAGATGAGCTTTGAATATCCAAAAGAAAATAATTGGCATTATTGGGAAAGTGTTTTCTGTTGAGAACGGTTACTGACTTTGAGGAAATAAATAGGCTGTTATATGATATAATATCAAGATGTTATTGAATTACATTTTGATATTGTATTTATTAATGGGGCTTATACATAAATAAAAGCACAGACAAACATAAGAAACGTCAGTTAAATGTATAGATACAGTACCTAAAATTGCTCATTAATGAGCAATTGACCTCATTTGTATGCATATTCGAAATAAAGAATACTGTATCTTTTTTATTTCTTAGTAATAAAAATAGAATAATTTACGGTAATTTATCAATACAAATAAAAGTACTAATTTTACTTCTTATACCGAAGCATATAATGGCTTACAAAGACTACTCTTATAGATTATGTTGTATAGATATGAAAGAGATAAAAGACCTTATTTTGCTAACCAAAAATGCATTCAATCAAAGAGAATCTAGACTCGATTTATCAAATCAAAACGAGAAGCAAAATAACAAATTGTTGTAGACAAAGACACTTTTTATTGATAATGATGGTAGGCAGTATTATAATTGATTGAAATATGTAATAAACTTTATTAATGGGTTAATACTATAAATCGGGAGTAAATATAGAACTGTAGAGGAAGTCGTAAGGATATAATCGATCATCAACTTAGCCCTTATTTTTGCAAAGTCTACCTTCATAAATATGCTACATAATATTCTTTCATACCTCGATTTTATCAGCGGAAGAGGTACACTATTTAATCTTATGTTTATATTTAGTCTAGATTGTTGAACATACTTCCTTCATCTTTGTGTAAAGCAATTGGAGCACAAATGTTCAACATACTACAGCTTTAAAAGACCGTATCTGAAACCCGCATACGGTAAATTAACCACCTCACAACTCAAATTAGCATGTGTACCAAATCATTCAATGCCATGAGATATGAATTTTTAGCTGCTGTTATCATATATTTGGTTATTTGTTCTGATTGGTTAATCAAATTTATTATCACTGTACTTGAACTTGTACCTGAATCCCAAATACAGGATACTCCCTTGCTAATCGTATAACGTATAAAGCAAGCAGATATTGAAAATTTTTCCATGGTCATTATTGATATTGACATAAAAACGTGTATCAAACTTGATTGTGTGAAATAAGGGTTAAATTACAAGTGTTATTTCTTATCAGTTGGTATAGGTGAATTTTTCTCATTGGCCATTTAGTGTGATGATGTATAAATCAATGAAATAACAATACATCACTGCTAGATTATAATTAAGTATGCATTACGACAATGTTATGAAATGATGAATTAGTACTACAAATTAAGTTTACCGTAGAATGGGATACGATCCGATGTTACACAAAGTATTCCAATTAAAGCATATCCCATTCAAACCTCTCTCTCTGTCAAACATTAGGTTACACAGAAATTAAAAAGGCTGAACTCCATAGATGACGTGCTCCACAGACAATTTCACTTGTTCAATCGGTGTCGGAAACATAACTGTAATATCTCCCGCTTGCCCTTTGACGCTTGAATGTAAGATGTTTGTTATCTGATTTTTAATAAAATATAAAAAAGTGATACAGCATTTTATGTTTTATTATTTGATATTAACAATTTAATAAAGCACTCAAAGCATGTAATAAATGGGAATAAAGAGCTTGTATGTTTCACAATAAAGAAGAAATACAAATGTCAAGTCTAAACAAAGCAAGGATAAACATCAAATAAAAGCAAAAGCATGAAACACTTTATGTTTCTGTTAACGAATTATTTGGTTTACAGAATGATAAAGGGAGATCCTTTTTCTGTGTTTGTACGTCTTACTTTTTATTTGGTATTTTTTTTTCGATCCCCTTTATTATTTTTTCCCCAATTTTTTATTTTTCTTTTTAGGAATTCTTTTTTCTTTTCTCTGCCTTTTTTTTCTTTTTCTCTTGTTTTTCACTGTCTAAAAAAAAAAAAAAAAAAAGAGAGAGAGGGTTTTTTTCTTATTCTAAGATAAAGCAAAACAAAGCAAAAAACCGGGAATTCTTTTTATTACTATTATTATTATTTATTCAATGCTTTAAACATTTGTCTACCATTTATCATTGTTATATTACTACTCCCACACACTCACAAAGCATGTCTCATCAATCTATGTCTATTAATAAAATCTTATTACCCACCATTACAAGTCATTCGTTCACATTGGATAAAACAGCAAAAGGTAAAAATAAAAATAAAATTAGTGCTTTAATATTAAATCATTAATACAAAAATAGTAAAAATCTTTTATACATTTAATGGATCTCAAAAGCACTGTTTATGCTCATTTGATATGAAACTAAACGAAGAGGATATTAAAGAAAAGAAATGGATGAGTGTACCATTAAAGCAATGTTTAATATCACTTTGTTCTTCTTGTCCAGACCAATTAATACACAAGGATGCAGCTGTTTACAGTGCAAACTTTGAAGAAAATGCAACAGTAGAGAATTGGTCACCACTTCATGATGCTACATCTAACATCGTCTGGGAAGGACACGGCTTATTATCTTCACTGATGAATGACACTACACAGCAATATGCTACTGGAAAAATAATTGAATCCAACAGCAATGACTATATTTGTCAAATCGAAGTCTTGATTCAATTGCAACCTGTAAAATAAACTACAAGAATATACGCTTCTAAAAAAGTGCTCATATATTCATTATTAGGTACAGCCACACATATTACCTACTTCTCCTCCACAATCTGAAAATTATCAACTTCCGCCTATGCGATCATTATGGAACACAACAGAAGGAGCAAATTGGCAAAGAAACGATGTATTCTCCTCAGTTCAAAAACAACCTGAGCAATCCATCAACTATCCACCTGCACTCAATCGTAATTGGCCTGGAAGCCGATACGATGCTAACAGCTTTGTTCAAGAAGAAGATAAACGCAAACATCAAGAAATACTAAACATTCCAAAAAAAAAGATGAAGCAGAATACAACCATGACCATTCGATCCATTACCTCCACAGGCACAACTGATACTTATTTTCATCAATCAAGACGCAAAAAGCGTGATACAAAGCCACCTAATGCTAATGATATTAGACCATTTATAGAGGTTCAAAAGGACAATGATGGTCATTATATTCTACCTGCTGAAGTGGACTCTTGGACTGTACTTGACCTAGGTACTGTCGTTTGGGATAGAGCTGCTTTTCATAACCAAAGATATATTTATCCAGTTGGTTACCGCGTTAAAAAGTAATTTAGATTGATAATAAAAACAAATTATGCTAAACTTGTTTATGTTAGATGGTACAGGAGTATGATCGATCCTCATAGTGATACTCAATATACTTGTGAAATATTGGATGGTGGTGAAGAACCTATTGTAAGCATATCACATACACTTATACATAGTTTATTAATATTTTGTAGTTTCAATTAAATGCAGATGATAATCCAACTGAATGCTGGCGTGGTCCTACTCCTACTACAGTTTGGACAATTGTAGTTCGAAGGTAAATGAATATATTATAGATAAACAAATACTAAACCTACAAGTATAGGGCATTTGCTATTCGTAATATGGACTATGGACATAACCCAGTTGGTCCCGACTTTTTTGGTTTACGAAAAAATACAATTGCAAAAATGATTCAAGATTTACCCAATGCAGACAAGTGTCAAAATTATATTTGGCAAAACTTTGAAGCCATGAATCATACAAAAGGGAAATCAGTAAGAAGATCAAGTACACGGATTAACCTAATTGAAAGACCACTATTGAAATCAATTGAAGACCCTCATCCATCGTCAAGTAGTTGTGCTTCATCTCCTCATACAGACAATGAGGCTTAAAATATATTTATAACTTATTGTATATCTTTTATTTTGTATTTTGTGTTTATGTTAATATTTGTATGCTTTTTAAATAAATCTAACTCATTATTATTATCTCATTCCAAATAAATAAATAAAAACACAAATGAATGAGAAAAATTATATTGACAGATTGAGAAAATGTGATAACTATTTTGGAAACATAAATGTTTTTTCCCCCAAAGAATGAAACTAAATGCCTTATCCATGCCTGACAGTCTGCTAGAATAATTTGTGAACAAGCGTCTACAATTCAACTAATCAAAATGTCGTTGTCATCAAAAGGTTGTCTTGTAATACCATATTTCACTTTTTTTTTTAATAAAGTACTCTAGATAAATTAATATGATAGCCAAATGTAATTTTTTTTTTCTTTTTCTCACTCTTCGCCTTTATCAACTTTTGTTAGTATTAAATATCTTACTTAATTTTACTATTAAAGAATATGACTATCTACAATAGTAAATACAAATGAAGCAGAAAAAGAAGCTTAATTTGGGCTCTCCAGCCCCAGGATAGCTCATCATCCAAAGAGTCGAGAGGGAAGCAAACTTTGTTATTTAAAACTTTTATCGATCAATAAAGCAAGACTAAAGTCATACGTGTGTGGCAGTCGATGCTTCAGACTCTCAGGCAACTAAAAAAAAGCCCCTGCTCAAGAAGACTCTGATGGCGATTTTAAATCGTACATAAACTCTACTTTCAGTTATGAACCACCTAGTGATTTATTTGAAAGCTTTCAGAAAGAATTCAGATATATTTACTATAGCTTGTGTTTTCTCTACATGAATAAGCAAACTAATGCAAATAATATTAGGCGAAGGAAAGTTTTCCGCCAACAGTAAAAAGGTAGACAAAGCAAAGAAGAATAAACGTAAGGAAGAGATATTCATAAATCTGCAACATCTGAACAAGAATAAGGTCTGTATTTAATTGCTATTTCTCATGTTGAATCATGCTAGCATTACAATAAATCATAAATTATAACCATGACACAGGCTTAGATATTACTCTTCTTCTACATCTACTGCTACTGCTGCATCTGCTCGTGAAGGCTTCAGTGATCAAGGTGAGAAGGTTTTTAAAGCTACTCAAAAGAGAAAGGTCAAACAAGTAACCCTTAGAATAACCAAATAAAGAGCTTAATGACCATCGACTTTGTAGATGGAATCTCATACTTGTGGTGGGACTGATCATATAAAATCTTTCAGTTGTAAGTGTCCTTACCATATCAAGAGCAAGATAGAAGTACACCAAGATTTTATAAAAGCTTCTGTTATCAAGCCAAACTTGAACAACACTTTAAGGATTGCTAACATGATTCTGGAAATCCAAAAGCTAGTATTGCGTATAATTCAAGTTGTCTAGATGGGCCTATGTTTGCAAACTACTTTTACTTTGATTGAGTAAAGGACAAGCAAGCTCCCGCTGTTATTACTCAAAGTTTGGTTTATCAACTTTTTCCAATAGATTATTTGATGATAGTATCAAGTACATCAGTAACATTTTTTTTGTGAAAAGAAGCAACTCTATGACAAGAAACAAAAATGGACCCTACTTCTTCCAAACAATAACAAACCAGATAGCCCTTACAAGAAAAAAAATCTATGGATGAAGATTTTAATGCTTGTTAAAACTGAGCAAAGAGTATAAGAATTAAGAGCGATACGAGTGTATGAAACAGTGACTTGTCACGAAAATACAAAAGATACTAGCATAGAGAATTGTAAGCAGATAGTTTCAATAGTTCTTTATGAATTTGATTGATGGCAGTCTCCTCCAAGACAGGAGTCTGTTTAAAGAATTGTTGCCAGTGGTCTTTCCATTTGAATCGGATGACCGTAACAAAGAAAATCATATATTGTAAACTTGTCATGATAATGTAAGATATAATACTCGAATAGTCTTAGTGTAAATAAACCTTGAAATATTGAGTTTCAGTTGGGATCTTTAGGATTTGATAAGTATTTCTTGAAAGCTGCTTTCCAAAGGTCTTGTTTTTGAATGCAAGTAAAGAGCATATGCTGCTCTGTTTCTGGTAGTTTGCACAATTGGCAATAGTCGTCATCCACATTTGCTGGGATGATCTTATGCAAATTGGCTCGAGTGGATAATTTCTTATAAAGAAGTCTGTACCATATATTTCTAGGAATATGGTGCATAGGACTACAGATAAAAGCTTTCCAGTTGTTGTGACTTATATTTATGATTTATAAATTTGCGTTGAAGCTGAACTTTGTCTTTAACTAACGATTCTTCAATGCTGTTATATTAATATCATCATAGCTCATCTGTTGAATGGATGGATCAAATTCGATACTTTTCTTGGAAGCCAATATAGTACTGTATTTTTCAAATTTTTGGGAAAATAATAAAACAAATTGGAAAAGAATGCTGAAATAATTTGGGAAAAAGCGAAGAACTATTGAAACTATCTGCTTACAATTCTCTATGCTAGTATCTTTTGTATTTTCGTGACAAGTCACTGTTTCATACACTCGTATCGCTCTTAATTCTTATACTCTTTGCTCAGTTTTAACAAGCATTAAAACCTTCATCCATTTTTACCCTTGATCTAAAGTGATTTTTAGCTTCATTCTATTCTTCTTTTCGATCTGATCTGAGCGAGGCGATGTCTACAAGACATCATGCGCCCACTGTGGTGTAGAAAAATATAAATAAATAAAAGACTCATTTTTTTAAAAAAAGGTTTTTAGTTATACAATAAGGCTAGAAGAAGAATAAACAAAGTAACATATAAAAATAAAATGACAATAGTATATGAAAAAGGAAAAAGGAAAACATAATAGAACTGTGAACTGATCAATCGAGTTCGTTTTCTTCAGCGATGTAATCGCGGACGGATTGCGAAATGTTTTAAAGGATCCTGTTAGGTAGGAATGGCTGGCCATTGAAAATGTGATTCCAGTGTGCTTTCCATATAAAGAAGAGTGTTGTAAGAAGTACCATGTTGACGGTAATAGCCCTATTTTGGCAGTAACCAACTGAATAGAAATCAAGGGTTGAGAAGGTATTGGAAATGTCCTGTGTGTCTTCAGTGGACCGCAAGAATTTACGGATGACACTTTGCCAAACGGCAGGTTTTGGAGGACACGTAAAAATAAAGTGTCCAGTTGAATCGACAACTACGTTATAAAGTGAGCAGGTTGAGTTGATGCATTTTGCAGGCAGGAGGAGATGTGGCAGATACTAATGCGGAATTCTTTTGTGAATTAATCTGAACAGAATACTTCTTTGAATTATCATAAGTGCCAGAGACCAAAAGTTGAGCCAGAATTGTTTTTGAATTGCAGCGAGAAAACGTGGTGGAGAGTTCAGCTAGTTAACAGGTTTGCAGAAAGTTTTTGTATTGACATTTCGAAATGTTTTAGAAGAAGGAAGTCAGAATTGTAGATAATTAGTTAACCAAACGGTTGAAGCTAAGTTGAAGCAGGTCGATAACTGTTGTATCGAGGTCATTGGCTTGAGAAAGACAATGTTTGCCGAAGAAGTAGCTGATGTGTACACTTTCGGTTTGTATGTCACGAAAGATTCTATGGATGGCACGTCGGTGGTGTGGCGTAATGTTTTTATGTTATTTTCTTTGAATAGCCTGTAGCTGAGTGTTGAACAAGAATACATCTCGTGCTGACATTTAGTTCACATATACTTTATAAAGATTTGACAAGCTGCGAACAAATATTGTAAAGTCGCACAGGCAGTTGAGGGCGGCTATTTGGAAATAAAAGTGAGATTTGATGGTGTTCCGCGTTGCAACTGTTTTGTACATGTGTTTGAAGCACTTTGCTGACTTTAGTCTTTCGTTCAAAGGGTATATCCAGCAAGAGCAGTTGTATCCAACGAAAATATAGGGCTGCTTGTTGTACATGAGGATCAGTGATATTCAGCCTACCATAGCACTTTGGGAGGGTCAGAACATCCCATTTGATGCGAGAAAAATATTTTGGTTTAAAAAATTTGATACAAGACCTCTGATTTTGTTGATGTCTGTTTGAGTCACAGGAGTCATTCAGAATAGGTACTAGCGCTTGGAAAGCAGTAGCGTATTAACAATGGTGGCGCATCCAAGGATAGATAGTGTGCGCATTGAGTACAGTATAATCTGTTGGTGAATTTTGTTTATAAATTGTGACATGAAAGCGTCTCTCTATATACGTGATTGAATCAACGGGAAACCAAGGTACATTACTAGTTGAGGATTGGAAAGCAGATGAATACTGGGGAACCCCAAATCAGACAAACTGTCCGCTATCTCATTCACATTTAAATGCAGTAAGGAAGATAACAAAAGGGACATATAAACTCCGACATATTTGACATTTTTGATTCTAGAAGTAAAAAAAAAAAAAGCAAAAGAATTTACTCTTACGATGTAACTTTCTTTCTCTTTTATATTTATTTTGTAGCAGCAAAAATTTTGGGAGCAGCCTATTTATATACAAGTTAGTATATGTCAAAGGAAAACAAATATAATAAACTTACACATTCGTCAGCACAGTGCATAAAGTGGAAAAACTCCTCAACACCTAAAATACATATTAGTTTCTCTTTCTCTTTTTTTTTCACTATCTTTTCAGCACTTACAGTTTTCAGAAGAACCGTTTTCAACACGCTCATTACATTCGTCAAAATGTTTCTTTAAGGCAGAACATTCTTCAGCACAAGCTATACAGAGCATACATGAGTTTCTTTTCTCTCTTCCCGGTTCTGCCTATTATTCACTGTTTGTACCTTCCATAATGGCTTCCTTGGGATCCTCAGGCTCTTCCTCTTCTTCTTCTTCTTCTACAACTTCTTCAGCAGGTTGTTCTTCGGCAGGTTGTTCTTCAACAAGCTCTTCATCAGCAAAGACGGTAGGAACAAAATTAGAAAAGAATTCAGAAAGACCCATTGTAATTAAAAGAGTGAGGGGGTTGAAATTATGTAAAGAAAAAAAAGCAAAGTAAATTTTTTCTCGTCTTTTTCTTTGCGCTCTGGGAATAAAAACCCTTACCTCGATCCCCTCTCTGTGAGCGCTGGTGTGTGCTCAAAAGAGAGTGTGGTGTGTGCTTAAGCGTGACGTAATCAATATTAATACTCCGTGATTTTTCAGCTTCAAATGCACCAATTCTCTCTCCTTTCTTATTCTTTCATTATAATGACTTTACAAGAGTATCAGGAAATGATACGAAAAAAGTTTACCAGCATGACCGTCATTCGAGATGTAGATTGTTTTATACCACATAACCACCAAAAAAGAAAATATACAGTACCAAAGGATGTACAACCAAGAGGTGTGCAAACAGACATGTATAACGAAACGCTCGCTGTGGCCGATAGCAACCCTATGAAAAAGCTAAAGCAATTCGCAATCCTTAAAAATAAAAATCAAAACTGATACTAGATCACCAAGCTCTGTTTTATGTAAACTATCCATTATACTAAGAATCCAATCGACAAAAGAGATATTATTTTTTCATTTATTACAAATACAACACTATATTTTAAGAGTATTCCTTCCTTTTTGCAGCAACAGAAGCAGCAGTATTCGCCAGTCCGTGACCTAGGTGATGATGTTTAAATAATTTATATCCTGCTAAACCTGTTAATATCACAACACCAGCTACAAGAGATATTGCTAAATAGTGTTTTGAAATCCACGTCTTATCATCTTTTCCTTTATGACTACCAGGTGTTGCAATGGTTCTATATGACATTTAGTAACCCTAAATCATATTTTGTCATTCAACTTACGGATTCATAGCAACAGCAGTCAAAATGTGATAAAGATCTGCCATTTGATTTTCTTTGACAGACACACTAAGAGGAACAGCCAAATCAAGGTTTCTGCAATAAATATCAGGTTGCACTTCGTAACGTTGAGTGACTAAATCTAATTCACATTTTGTGGCTACTAAAACTGTAGGGATATGATCCGTCTTGTATTTTTCCTATCAAATCGAATATAAGTTTTGTTTCTAATCTTTCTCTTGATTCTTACGCGTAAAGCTGCCACATAACCAAACGAATTGGCATCACTTGTGTCATAAACAAAACATAATAAATCGCATTGATCTAGTTTTTTTTTGCTAGAAAGTATTTCTGATACTTGATTCGGTTCTACTTCTTGCATTACCAAATATTTCTCTGCTCCCTTCATTTCAACTGAATTAACCACTTGAAATGGCTCCGTTGTAGGTGTGTATTTCTCTGAGAAGGATTTATGAACAAATGCCTTTAAAAGTGATGTCTATAACAAATTGTATAAATAATTGTTTCCTTTTCTTTGCGTGTGTGTGTGTGTGTGTGTGCTTTTCATACCTTTCCTGATCCAGGGGCGCCAAACACATAGCAAGAGAATACGTTGCGCTGGATTTTACCCTTTTTACGATCTATCCTTTTAGGTTTTGTAACCTTGAGTGCTGTACGTGTATCTCCTTCAAACCCAAGATAAGCCAAATACTTTAGTGTTGACTTGTGATCCAACAAAGTCGTCATACTAACAAAGGTCTGAGTCATCAAATATTCATATGTTTTGCTGTTACCTCCATTGTGCCAACCATCCTTGTAATGTGACTGATCCAGTTTCATTGGTGATGGTTGTATGAGGAAATCCTGTATTTGCCCATGGATTTCCAGGTGAAGTATTAAAGAGTGAGTCTAATTCGGGTCTATTTAACGCACCATCCTTGTCTTTATCAAATATTTGAAATAATTCTGTAAAGAATTGATATCCAAGAGGACTTAACTCTACTGAGCATTCTGGTGGAACCTCCAAGCTATTGAAGTGTTAATACCCAGCTCTTTATCCCACATCGTCTCTTGTTTACATTACAAAGGTAATAAAAAATCTTCACGTAAATCAAGATCATCACCATATCCAAATTTGCGTAAAACGGTCCAGGTTGTTTCCAATCTTCCACGTTGAATAAAAAGTGAATGTAAAAAGACAAACCCTGCTTCTGTCAAACCAGTCTCGCTCACCCCATTTGGCTCATGCTCTCTCACAACCTCTTTCACACCTTTCAATTCTTGAGGTTGCAAAGGCGCATTAAAGCATTTTCTCTATTCACTACTTTAATTTTCTTGCATCAATCTCTTTTTCTTTTATGCCCATACCTGAAATTCATTCAATTCATTATCATTCAATATATTGTCTTTATCTGTATCACATAGTTTGAATATACGTTTTAAAGCTTCTACACATTGTGGTTTAAGAACCTAAATAAATAAGTAAGAAGAATGCCAAGTGGTCAAGTTGATTACATGTTCTCTTGAATCATATAATGGGGCCGTTGGATGAAGCACTGCTTTTTGTGCAAAATAAAATACTTCTGAAACATTCAACAGCTGTTTAGCCGAACATTCAACGCAAGTCTCTACTTCCTATACAAAAATTGTTGGTCATTTGCTTAATTCTCACAAAATAAAAAGTCAGCACCTTGAATTCGTTCATAATAGGTATCACTTCATCTTCAAGACCCTGATTTGCCACGTCATTTCCGCGTAAATCAATCTTGTTACCCACTAAAACAACAGGCACCTATAGAATAAGATAAGTTGATGCCTTATAACAAATAAGTGGTTTATTACATTGACACCTAAAGATCGAATATAAGGTAACCAATAAAGAGAAAGCCGATTAAAAGTATTTGAGTCATCAATAGCATAAACAATACAAATCACATGAGCTTTTCTTATTTCTGCTTCTGTTTGTTCACGGTCTTCAGGAAGAGCTAATTTTTACATATAACGTTGAGTTTATGTGCATGTTTGTTGAGCTTTGTGTTTACCAGAAGAGTCCATAATATGCATGGTGACATTTTCCGGGGTGACTTCAGGAGGAATGGTAACTTCGGGTATAAGATGCTGGACCTTTGTTATTAAAGCACATTAGTTTTCTTTTCTTTTTTTATTTGCTGAACGTACGTTTGGTATGAAAGTTTCTTTTATCAAAGAAGCGATAAGTGTACTTTTACCAACCCCCTCTAATAATGAAAGTTTATTTCCAACGTTAACAAGCTTTTTTTTTAGCTTTACCATCACCAACAAGAAGAATACGAACGTCTCTTCTCATTGTTTCTTTTTTTTTTATTTAAATATATAAAAACAAGACGCGGTTTGGTGTATAAACCCGAGAAAAAAAAAAAAAAGAAGTGAAAAAATAAGGGCAACAATAAGTTTAATTGTGTTCACAGTTGTGACTTTTTATAATTCCATACCAGCTGCTTCATCTTCTGAAGAATCAAAATTTACAGAACTCATATCTTCATCATCCGAGCTTTCTTCAACTGCAGCATCTGCTGCTTCTTTAGTAGCAAATCTTGCAACATAATCTATCATAAATGTTTATAACTGCTTTATATTATATATACGTTACCTTTCACTTTTAATTCGTATTTAGCTGGTTCTCTCATTAATAATGCGGCAGCTTCACCATTTAAAGGATCTGTAGGGTTAGGATAACGAAGCAATTGAGGAAGAAATACTTCAAATATATTAATCATATCTAATATAAACATATCAATATGCCATTCATATAAATTACAATATTTCTTTACCAAACATTGGACTCCATGTTTGATTGATGACATCTAAGCAAACAGAACCACTCCTAAAATTACAAGCATTACTATTACATCTAAATAATGTCGTCTGTTCTTCTTCAATTTACACTTCATCAATGTTTGGATGAAATATTTTATTCATAAAGCCAATGCTTGGTGATTTATAAGGATATTGGTCAGGAAGTTCTACGTGGACTTTCCATACTCCTCCTGTAAAAGGTGCTGTATATTTATCAGTAACAGTCTACTGTTGTATAGAAGTACATACTATCACTTGGTCCGTGAAAACGAACATAAAATTCTTGCATGTTGTCGTTAACTAGAGTCACTTCATAATCACTCATTAAGCTAATGGTACATTAGAAAAGGAGTTTTTTTGTGATAATAATTCTTTTTAAAACTAACAGCTTCATAACGTCTGTCTCTATTCTTCTTCTGGGTGTAGACATGTCTTAAAAAAATATTTATGTGAAAAAAAAGAAAAAGAAAGAGAGAAGTGTAATGCGTTTATGAGATTTTAATATTTTTCAGATGCGCTCTCTGATTGGTTGGATTTGTTATTTCCAGCATTACAACCGTCTAAATACCACATTTGGAAAACACAGATAAATATTTAAAAGTGTGAAATAAGGCCGTTTCTTTTCTGCTTTACTTGAGAGAAGATATTAGAGATATAGTACTATAGTCTTGATGGATCTCTCTTTTCTGTAAATAAATCGTCTTTCACAATCCAAATTACTTAGAAACCCACGCAAAAAACGTCGACTTTTTTTTTTTTTTTTTTTTACTCAGAACATATCATTTGCTTTATAAAGAAAAGCACGTTACTTTCTTGTAAGGGTTCTCACTTCAGAGAATTTAAAGTACAAAAGAAATACTTTATTAGCATGATTGTCAATTATTGACTCTTGAACAAGTTCATTTACCTATTTAATCTAATCACATCTTAATGTATTACTGTTGGATGAACAAAGTCAGTTTATGATCAGGCAAACGAGTATTATCAATAATGATATCACTTTTTGTAAATAATCTCATAACGTATACTTTGCAAAATAAGCTTTGCACTGTGTTAAATATAAATTTCATTAGAAGTACTTACAATGAAAATAAATAGTTAACACTCATCACATGGGAATATTTACTGCGTATTTGTAAAATTATAACTGTCTATAGATTTACATTATTCTCTGTTCACCATTCTCTTGGAATTGTACTTTTTAACAAAAAAAAAGTTTAAAACTACTGTTTTTCCACTGTATCAAACAAGAGATATGTTGAAAACAACAGTTACCAAGCTCACAAAATTTCAATATTATATAAGCCAATAGCAAAAAATACTTAGGCATTAGTGAATAAGAAGGAGTAAGAGACGAAGAATAGCTATTAATCTCGCAGTTTTGCTATCTTGAGTGTCTTCAATCACCTGTGTTTAAAGAAATAAATACCCACAAACTAGAAATGACAGCCAATGAAAAGCCCTGAAATTGAAACACAGAAACGTCTTTTTAAACTTTTCTTTTCTTTTTCTTTTTCTTTTTTTCTTCTTCACTGTTTTTGTTAGAAACTGCTCTTCTTTCACTTGGTTGGTCTGCTTTGTCACGATCTGTGGTATTTATCTCTGGATAAACTACCCATACTGTTAGGACGCGTTGTTCTAATTGTAGGCGTGTATCATGCTCATAGTTCAGCGTGGGGTTTTGATTTAGCTTATCGACGTTATCCAGCAGCGTGGTTGTAACAAACAGGTTATTTCTTACCCTCAAATCCTACAGTAATGCGGTTACAAGCAAAATACTGACACTTTTGTGTGGGAATATGAAGCAAAAATCTATTCCTGGTAACCTGACAGACCATCACAATCGTTCTTACTGGGTGACGACTAGTGCGGACTGCAAAAGGGTCATGTTTGGGTTCATCACTATTTTGCTATTGTCAACTTGGCTTGAGTGGTTAGACTGTGGATGGGCTGGATCCTCCCCCTTTCTTCCACTCGCTTAAAAGTAACTAGGCCCAAATGCGATCCCTCAAGTTGGATAAGTTTTAGGGATAGAACTTGATTCATCAAGGGGAGGAATCAGAAGATCCGTTCGTGCGTATCGTACCTCCTCTTAAGGCTGGTCAGCTTCAGGTATCTTGTTGACGCTTGGATACTTTTTGCTATCATCTTTCGATTTTGGGGTCAGACGTACTTTTACCTTCTCGTGGTTGACTCTGTTAATCAAAACTTGATTTGTAAAAAAGAAAGAGTTTTGAGAACTAAGAAAAGTACTTTTTTCTTTTTTAAATAAATGCTTAACGTGCCACCAAGCTTAAACCTGAAAAATTTTTGACAATTTTCAAATGCTATAAACTTTTCCACAAATAATCCAACAATAAAACAAAGCCATAACAATTATTATATAAACCTTTCTGAACATTTCTTATGGATTAGATTGTTTTTTTTATTAATAATATTTTCTTCTTATATCATTTGAAAACATGCGGTATTTCAAAATTTTAGCTGGCAGTCCTTAAGGGAAGACATATTTTGAAACAAATTTTTTTAATACCGTATGGTACAGGACAGTGAAAAATAACAGTCACATATTACGTAATCAATATAAAAGAGCCCGTACTATAACACAGATGCCTCTTCTCCCTTATTCATACTCTAAAACTATGCCTCCACTTAACGCTAGAAAACGAGCTTATCTTAAAAAACATAGAAATGAGACGAGCCAATTTGTCCCTCATTTAAGAGATCAAGACTGGGACATGAGCGATTCTGAGCTTATAGAATTAAGCAACATAACTGAAATGCGTAATGCTGATCCTACAATCAGCATGTCAATCAACAATGTTTTGCTTGATAAAAATGTAAAGCGAAACAGACCCTTGTCTTACTCGAAAACCTCTAGGTCAACGCGCTGGAGACGAGAAAAAGAAGCTAAATCTGTTAATGATAAGGGCAAACTGGAGAGTTTTGGATTTGTGTCTATTGCCCCTGTTGTAGAAGCCAGTTCTCCCATATTGTCAAAGAATGAAATACAACTTTTGAGAATCCAAGAAATGCTTCCAAAACTTCAAATGTATGTGAAGCCTGTGATGAACTCGAAGGATAAAAACACGGTCGAGAGATACAGTTTTTTGCAATACTCTTCGATTTATACTTATTTTATTAAGAGAATTGAGGGTATTCCTATTACTTTGGCTTCTCGTGAGGCAGCTAGGATTCATTGGGCAGATAACAGCGTTGCGTATCGTGCCATGACTATCGTAAAATGGGCTAAAGAATATTTGAGTCAAGGGGTGTTATCGAGACATCGACAAGGTGTTCATTCAAAAAGAAAGTCTTTTCTTAATGATGCCGATATCAAGGAAATGGTTCTCGAAGAAATACGTAGAATGAAGCCTGCTGAACGTTCCTTGGTTACTATTAAAAAATTCATTGATGAAGTAGTTATTCCATCCAAATTGGGCGTAATAATGCAACCTGTTCCTGAAAGCACGGTCAGTAACTATCTCCATGAATGGGGTTATGCCTATAGAAAGAACAAAAAAACCATTTACTTTGATGGTCACGAGCGAGAAGATGTGGTCGAGTATAGAAATGTTTGGTCGAAGAGGATGCTCAAATATATGGAAAAAATGGATTTTTACTCTGGAGAAACTGAGGAAGATGTATTGGAGCCAAATGCATTACCAGAAGGCGAGAGAAAGTGCGTGTTCGTTACGCACGATGAAAGTACTTTCTATGCAAATGATGGTAAGAACGATATGTGGTTAGCTGATGGAGAAAATTACATCAGAAAAAAGGGTCCTGGACTATCTATCATGGTGAGTGAGTTTCAATGCCCTTGCCATGGAACAATGAAGATTCAAAAGTGGTCTTCAAGAAAGCTGTTCAAGGCAGGTACTGCAAGAGATGGATGGTGGACTTCGAAACACATGGTTGAGCAGTTAAAAGAAGATGCAATCGGCCTTTTCGAAGCACTTCACCCCAATTGTGTAGCTGTTTTTCTTTTTGATAACAGCTCCAATCATGGTGCTTTTGCTGATGATGCTTTGGTCGCCAGCCGAATGACTCTCAATGAAAAGCCTTGGCCATTGAGTGAGAAATTCCAGTTCCGAGATACTGTATATATCTCAAGATCCACAGATATGGAGGAAGTCCAGTCCTTCTACTATGAAAAGGAGATCAAGAAAAGGGATAAGAAGGGAAACTTGAAAACAAAAAAAGTACGTTATTTCAAGGGAATAAGAAAAATTTTGGAGGAAAGAAGTCTATGGATTGGACATGATCTGGAAGGCAAGAAATGGAAGTTACATTGTGGGGCTCCAGATAGAGTTAACCCGATTTGCTGCGCCCTCCATTTTTTAGAGAATTGCCCTGATTTTAAAAATCAAAAGTCTGCTTTGGAGGAGGTGATCATAAACTCTGGCCACGTTTTTGAGCTGTATCCTAAATACCATTGCGAATGCAATTGGATCGAAATGTACTGGGGTGCAGCAAAAAGAGAAGCTCGCTTGAAATGCGATTACTCCTTTAAGTCTCTTGAGAAAAATATCAATTTATTTTTGGATAAAGCCGGCGATTTAGCACATATACGTAGGTATTTTAGGAGATCAATGGGCTTTATTGAAGCTTATAGTCGATGTACTGATGGAAGAGAAGTTGTTCAAGAGGTGAAAAAGTTTGTCGAGAAAAAGTATTTGTCTCACAGAAAAGTCAGAGTGCCTTCAGATTTGGTATAGTCAACAATAAATATCATTAAAAATATTTTTTTTAAGAAAAAACCGCCATTAAGTCCCTCTAATTTCAGGAAATGAGCAATGTCTACACTAAATGCCATGAGATGTCTAAAAAAAAAATTACACCTCATCATGTCCACGATGTCTAAAAAAAAAAGAAAAAAAAAAAAATACACCTCATCATGTCCACGATGTCAAAAAAAAAAAATTTGAAACAAAATTAAAATTTTTCAGGTTTAAGCTTGGTGGCACGTTATTGACATATATGAATAAACATATGACCTATTTTTGATTGTAATAATAATTAATGACTTGATATTTAAGCTAAGCTACTTTGCCATCCATTGAAATATAAGCTAAAGGCATCACTCTTAAAGCGCACTGATTTCAGTTACATCACTAGTTGCTCTTTTTCTCTATTACAACGAACAGTTGTATATGTCAGTAAAGTATTTTAATTCCTTTCTATTTTAGTCAGAAGCTTCCTCATACAGTTTAAGACTTTGACATTACTCAAGGAATTTTGTCTCGTTCTTGCTCATCCACTATCGTAAGTCCTATTTGCAGCTCACACCTTCAAGCCCTTAACGCCACCCTCTCTTGTCCTCTTCTAGTTGTCTATCCAAGCTTCTTAGCTCCTGTCCGGTTCTTTCTCTCTCCTCTCTGGCTTGACAAATCAACTCATTACATATTCTCAAGTCTCATTTGTTTTGTACAAGTAGAGTTCACGTATTTTATGCTTGAATAGATTTCTACACCTAAACAATTCTCACCAAACTTACAAACTGAAAAGTAATTATCTCAACTATTTTCTCTGCTCTAGGTTCATTCTTGATCAACTCTAGATCGTTAAAGAAATTTGATAACCCTCATATCTCCTCCAAGGCCTCAAGTGCTCTGAAAGATTACATGCTGAGAAATGATGGTTATTTTTGTTGGTATTTTAAAGTATTTATCGACATGATAAACACAAGCATTTATTCCATGCTTGAGCAAAAACAATAAAATTTATTATTTTGGTTTGAGGTAAGATAATATTTTATTTTCTAGGTGCTCATTGAATGCCCCCCTTTATAAACTTTATGTGTATCTTTTGTGTATATAATTTATTGCAACGATAGTCTCAAAAGCATATGAAGGGCAAATCCCGTCTTTTTGACAGCCAAAAAAAAAGGTTAATAATCTTTTCTTTCTTTTGTACATTTATATTTCCTATTCATGTTTTGTACCCCTTAGTAGTCGAACAATAGTGATAATATAGAAATAGACTAGGAAGAAAAGTGCATTATAGCTTCCTAAGAAATAAAAGAGAGGGTGTCTTTTATCATCACCAAAATCATCGACAAAAGCTTTTCATTTGTATATTTGCTATCAAGAATAATTATAGAGAAATATATAAGCTATACAAAAAAAAAAGAAAAAAAACTGGTGAGAATAAACACTTTGATGCATCTTTTTCAAACAAAGCCAAATGTCACGTTGTACATTGCGTTACTCGACATTTACTTTCCTTTTACGGTGAGCTAAATGCGATTGTTGTAGATAAAGTCAAAAAAGCTCTTGTTGCTTTATTGATTCACTCCATATGAAACGTCAAAGGCTAAATGTATTTAACTTTCTGCTTAATTTTTATCATTCAGAATCTATTTCTTGCAATTCATTATTGTTCCCTTTCCCCTTTTTATAGTCACATGATTATATCTATAAAATTTCACTCTCATTCTACTATATTTTTCTTTTTCATTTTCAAATAAAAAACCCCTCTCTCTTCCAATGACTATACCAACCAAACGAAAATCTTCTGTTACAAAGAAATCAACTCGCTTAAACAAAAATGATACTAAAAATGATATTTGGAATAATACAAACCATACAGAAGAACGTCAAAAGATTAGGGAATTTTGGATTCATTTAAGTGAAGAAGAAAGAAGGTCACTTGTAAAAGTAGAAAAGGAAACAGTGCTTCGAAGAATGAAGGAACAACAGAAACATACCTGTAATTGTTCAGTCTGCGGCAAAAAGAGGTAAAGAAGTCATTTATTTAAACAAAAAGGAAACTCATTTTCATGTAGCTCTGTAATTGAAGAAGAGCTGGAAACACTCTATGATGCTTATTATGAAGAATTAGAAAAGTACGCTTATCGTCAGCAACAACAACAAAAAATAATTCAAGAACAAGAAACGAGCTCTGATGAAGAGGAAGAACGTAATGTTAGTATAAGAATAAAAAACACATTGACAGTAAAAGGTACACATAAATTGTAATCTTTCTTTTTTTTATTACTTATTGAAGCAGGAAACGTTATTACTTTGGCGGATGATTTGATGAAAAATGATGGCAGAAAATTCCTAGAAATGATGGAAAGAATTACAGATCAAAAATTGAAAAGAGAACGGGAATTACAAAGCGAAGATGACGATGACGTGTATAGCGAAGAAATGAATGAGGATGATGATGAATTATACGATGATGACGAAGATGACGACGAAGATGACGACGACGATTACATAAAGACAGAAGAGCAAAAGATGGAAGAAGGCAAGAAAATGTTTCAAGTCTTTGCTGCACGAATGTTTGAACAACGCGTAATGCAAGCTTACAGAGAAAAAGTAGCACAAGACAGACAGCGGCGTTTAATTGAGGAATTAGAAGAAGAGGACAGATTACGTCAAGAAAGGGAGCTGAAGAAGCAACGTGAAAGGGAAAGGAAAAAGGAGACCAAACGATTAGAAAAGCTGAAGCAAGAGCAAGAAAGATTAGAGATGGAGGCGAAAAAGAAGCAAGAAGAGGATGAAAAACAACAAAAATTAAAGGAGATTCAAGAGCAAGAAAGAAAGCGTAGAGAAGAGGAAAAGAAACAGAGAGGAGTAGAAAGACAAAGAAAGGAGGCAGAACGGCAAAGAAAAGAGGAAGAAAGAAGAAAAAGAGAGCAAGAGGAATTAGAACGGAAAAAGAAAGAAGAGGAAGAAAAGAGGCTTAAAGAAGAAGAAAAGAAAAAAGAAGAGGAGATAAAGAGAAAGAGAAATGAAGAATTAGAAAAAGAAAACAGACGAGAGGAAGAGTCAAGAAGACATGAATCGAAAAAAAACAACCAAAGAAACGAAGAATCTATGAAACCACTTGCTACATTAAATACGCCTAGTACCACTATTGAAAGACCACGTAAAAGCTCGGCTGCTGGTCCTATCGGTGGACCTATTATGAAGGGGAGATCATCAACAGCAGATTGCCAACAACAACTTTATGATGAGCATTCTTTCTTTACCAATTATCTGTTTGGACAAACTTCTTTAAATCAAGGTAAATTTCGTATCGTTTTTACGTATATCTTTGTGTTAAGACTTGGTATAGACGATCATTGTAAAAGTAAAAGACGTATTTCATATGGAAACATTCATCAAAATTGGACAAATGGGTGGACAATATTATCTGATACAGTGCATGAAAAATTATTTGGCGATGTGATTGTAAAGAAGTGATGAACTGGGTTGTTTTATATTTTTAACCTGTTGATGTATAGGCTGATCGAAGTACGATTATTCTATCAAGAGCAAAAGAAGCATATTTAAGATTAAATGAGATAGCAGAATCCAAATACAGGATAACACCCAATTACCATTCACTTACACATTTACAAGGGATGATGGATAATATGGTACTTGATAATATTACGATCGATACATTTGAATTATACGAGACCCTAAATAATTCAAAATCAAGTGAATTTGAATGTGTTTATAATCAGCAACAAGGTTATCTTGTTCGCTTAATGAACATAAGACCAAGATCATCTTCTATACCTGCGCATATTCCCTCACTAACAACATCATCCACTAATTATGCATTTAACACTAACAGTTCAAACGGAATATTTTAAATATACAAATAAAAATCCTTTTTTATTGGTTCCAATATTGCTGTTGTTGATTATAAGGATACATTGATGTATTTAAGTAGTTTTGTGATTGCTCTTGTTGTTGCCGATGCTGCTGCTGCTTTTCACCTCGCTGAAGCAATGGTATATTGTCATTACCGTTATATTGATTTGAATAAAAGGATGGATTTGAAAATAATGACGGTTGTTGATAAGTATTGAATGGTAAACAATAAGGATAGAATGCACTATTATTACCATACAATGTTTGCTGATTATAAAACAAGTAATTACTGCTATTATTCAGTGGTGTATTGTAATAATTCATTGAAGAAGAATTCTTTTGTTGATCGAATCCACCATAAATACTATAATCTAATGTATTTGGTTCTTCTTTTTTGGGTTTAATAGAATCAAACAAATCATTCACAGTTATTTCTGGTTGCCTTGGTTACGAAATTAATTAAATCATATTCGTCCAATAAGAACAAACAAACTTACTTTTCTTCATTTAAATTCAATTTATGAAAATCCAATGAGATGTCATTGTCTTTATTATTGTTATTGTATGCTTCTTTATTATTTGAACATAACTGTTGTCGTTGTTGGTTATTACCATCATTGATAGTTCCCTCTTCATCAGTTGCAGATTTGTCGCTAGATCTAAAAAAGAAAAGTGTCAAAATAATAATGCTTTTCTTTTTTTTTAAAGACTAACTCTTGTAATAAACTAGCCCATGTTTTTGGTGTATTCTTTATTGGTACTTTCTTCCATGAGTCTGATTTTGTTGTTAAAGCTGTTGACCAATGATCCGTTGTTATTGACTTTTTAACTGCGTTATTCCACGACTGGGGCTTTTTATTACCATTCGGTCGTTGTTTAATACTGTTTACTTTTGGTCTAATTGTGCTTTCTGATATTGTAGGTTTGTTTAGATTATTATTAGCTGATGCTGCTTCCTTTTTCGATTTCTTTGTCTTTACTTCATCCCATTGGTTAACCTGGCCTATAAATCAAACTTTAATATTTCTTTGACAATATGAACAAAATTTTCTGTACCTATACTTATTCTGTCAATAGCTAATTCCAAGTCTCCATTTGCATCTTGTAGAGTAAATAAAAGATCTTCTTCTGACCAATCTGCAAATAACTCCTCCAGCACGGATAATTGTGAAGCATATTCTACTTTAAGCTTTTTAAAATCATTTTTTTCTGCTGCACTCATTTTTTATTTTAAGAAGAAACAAAGTGTTTCTATTCTAAAAAATTCTAATTTGTTATCGAAAGTGGAGATTGTTTGTATTAAAATTCAGCTCCATTATTCTAAAAGCAGTAATAATTTTTTTGACCTACCCCTTGGCGCTACCTTTATCGCTATATCGATCCTATAAGTTGTCAGAAGAACCTTGATTTATACTAAAGCTTACAAAAGCTCTTTTAATTAAGTTCAAAAAGTACTAAAGTAGGCATTATAATTTTTAACTTTTTTTTTACTACTTGTATTGCTTATGTAAAGAAAAAGAGGTGTTCTAAAAAAGATTTGCAGTTTATTTTTCAATTAGTAAAAAAAAAAAAAAAAAAAAAAAAAAAAAAAAATCGTCCCGCTTTTATAATCCTGCGACAGCTTAGTGATTGGCTCGTCTCCATTAGTTTTGTAACAAATCAAAAATTCTACATGTATTTTCTTTCGGGGATGTTCTTTTTTTAATAGCATTTGTGTTATTATGCTTTCTTAAAGATTTATGTTTTTATTTAACAGTTAATTTAAACGCATTTTTTTCTTGCAATATCTAAAGCATCTATATCAGCACCAAACTTTCTTTTTATATTCAAAGGAGTCTCAGCGCCAAAGAAATATAAATCATCCATCTTTCTGACACGGGACATGGCAACATATAACTGTCCATGGGAAAGCATGTTGTCCAAATGAATTCCTACGCAATCAATAGTCGCGCTTTGCGCCTTGTGAATAGTAGTGGCGAAAGCAGGGACAATTGGAAACTGTGTTCTTGTATAACTAGTACTCGGAACTTGACGACTGATGCGTTGAATCCAGTAGATAGCATCGTTCCCGTTCGGTAACCGTTTCTTCAAACAAATGTTCTCTTCTTCCATATACTCTACCAAAGCAATAGTACCGTTGACCCAACCTGTAGGCACATGTAGATTGTGGATGAGCATTACAGGCATGTTTGGCTTGATTGAAAGATGTTCTAACAGTCTTGTTTCTCTCAAAGCAATTTTGGCTGTTCGCTCATTGCCGACATAGGAGTCTTGAGCAAGAAAATCAGTGCCATCACCAGGATATTCAGCATAGTCTTTCTCATTAGCACTCACCACCCTTTCTCTTGTTGTATATAGCCGTAAGCAGGAAAGTGGGAGCTGTGACTTGTGAACGGTTCTTTCATTTATAAATGCTATTACAGACTCGTCAAATTGATAGTTGCGTACTCTGTTAAGTATATCAATAAAGCGTTCATCTTGCTGGCGTACTGGCTTATGGAGACTGTATCGAGGGACTGCATTGAATATTTCAGATTCCCATATCTGACCCTCTTTTTGCTGAATAGGAAGTAGCTGAGCAACATCACCAAAGAAAATAGTTTTGATACCGCCCATTATTGTAGTTCTTTGGGTGGTTTTTACCAAAGCATCATTGATAGATTCCAGAAGTTTTGCGCTTATCATTGAATATTCATCGATTAATAGAACTATCTTTGGATACAACTTGACATATTCGTCCAGAACCAAAAAATTAGGGACAGAAGATATATTGGTTAAACCAAAGAACCTGTGAATAGTTTGGCCTGAAATATTGTGAGCAGCAACGCCTGTTGGTGCCAATTTGAAGACCTTTTTTGGAGAAACAAGTCAAAATATTGAATAACATGTTTTTAAAAATGATGTAGCATTAGATTGTTACCTTGCAATTTTGAAGTTTATAATGTCTTTCCAACATTCTCAAGAGATACGACTTTCCTGTTCCAGCTGCTCCAGAGACAACCACAGTCGAGTTCAGCTCAAGTTCAGTGGTGATTTGCGAAAAAATGCATTTCTGGCTTTGATTAGCCATATTAAGCATCAGAGAAAGCTTTCACGACATACTTCAAGGCCTCTTTCAGCGTCTACAATATCATGCAATGATTCAATGTTTACTCTTCGATGTGATTCAATAGAACCTTCATTAAGTAAATGTTCGTAGTAATCTGCAAAATGTAAAAGATGGTTGTTTAGCTATTTTTTTTTTTTTTTAAAAAAAAAGAAAGAATTTAGTACCTTTATATGAACCAAAGCGTTCCATTTCATTTTTGTATGTCGTTTGAAAAATAGGTAGCTTTAAAACTATTTGCTGGTAGTAGAAACTTTCTCCATTTGTTTCACTCTGATTATATGTTCTCCAAAAAACTGGCTTGTCTTTTATAAGCCTAAAGGTCAGGCGTCTAAAACATATCACATATTCAGGCAACAGCTGTGGGTAGAAGGGACGTGTAGCTTCTCTAATGTTTGTGATTTCTCCTGTAGTTTTATAAACTCTTTTGTAAAAACAGAAGAACTGAGGCATTGTCAACTCTGGAGCACCATGTCTTTTTTCATATATTTCTATTAGAAGGAAATTGAATAGAAGAAAAATACTTTGAAAAAGATACAAATGATTAACATGACTTACCAACTGGAGTCAAAGAAAAAATCTGATCATCATCTTCAGTCAAATCTTTAATATCTTCTCTCAAGCGTCTAGTATCTTGGCCAAGAAGACTTGTACTTAAGAAAATTACATTTCTAGAGTTGCTGTGCTTTCTCCAGCCCATTATGTCGTAGGTTGCCTCTACTGCTCCTACAATTCTTGTTGAATAGTGCTCTCTTTCTGAAACATACGTAGTTCTTTTATAGTATCCTTGATTTTGAACCTGGATGTTTTTCAGCAGAATTTTGGCCTCATAGTCATCTTTAGCAAGATACTTGGCAAGGTATCTTACAGCTTGGGGACCATCGTTGTATTGTATGTCCATTGAAGTACGAAAGACAGCGAGCAGGTAAGGGTTGTAATTATTTACATATGCATCGCCGACATCTCGTTTATAAGTACAACGGTGTTCAGAGTCGAGAAAGGTGACTGGAGAGTATGGTTTGGGGTATCCAAAGCGGCATTTCTTGATGGGGTCACCTCTCTTGCAGTAGCTATATAGAAAAAAAAATTGAGAATCAGTAAATGCCCACTAAATTTTTGTCATTAAACTTACTTATCATTGCACTTATGTAGCTGCAATCGATTGACCAGATCATGCATTATCGGATCGTTGGAAGAGGAGCCTTCTGGAAACCAAGTATGAACAATATTCATTTCAATTAGCTCTTGTACGGATTTGTTCGTCCAAAGAACCATGTGGATGTGTGGGCTGCCGCGATCTTGAGTTTCCATCACCCAGCTATGTTCTTTGATACCACCAATTTGTCTGGCAAAATGCTTACAAATGTAGTCAGTGAAAAATTTTAACCATTTTCTCTTAAAATGCTGGCTGAAGAGAACAGGATCTTCCCACGGAAACAGGATACCATCACTGAGAATACCTTTAAAATCTTCACTTTTATCATCACAGGTAAAGGTTAGGAACAGTTGAGGAGCGCCCAAATTTTCAAAAATGCATTGGAGATCCAAAAAGTTTTTTCTCTTGTATGCATATGACGATCGTATTTGGGATGGGACAGTGGATACAATATTTTTGTTCATCTTTCCAGTCACAGGATTTACTACATCACTTTGCCTTAAGTTATTTCTTCCTTTAGTGGAGACTACAAACCTGTTGGCTGCAGCAATATTTCGTTTTTCAATTAAGTCCAACATAAAGAAAAGAAAAGAAGGATCCCTGGCAAATCTCCTGTCTTGAATGAGCAATCGTTTTTTGGCATAGCTTGAAAGACTTTCCAGATTCATTGTAGCTTGGGAAACCCCACCTTAGTTTTCGGGTATACCATAGATTCCAGAATGATTATTAAAATCTTCACCGTTTTGAGGGACCATTGAATAATGTCCAGTGCAAGTGGTAAACAAATATGGGAAAATTAGAGCCAGAAGACTGGGGTGAGAGTACCTAACCATTTTTCCAACATTATCTTCACCAATTATTAAGTCCTTGAACTCCACATATGCTGCCTGAGGATTTACATTCTCATTGGCGAAAAGAGCATTGTTTAGCCAACCCTTATCGATGCTGACATGTTTTTTGTTTTCGGAAACATGGTAGTTTACCAACGAAAAAGTCAACTTAGGCATATCATAGCGAGATAGCAAGGAATGTGTCCTTTGTAAAGCTCTGTAGGCATCCTCAACTTTTTTCTTTCTAATGATAGCAGGGTCACCACGAACAAAGAAAAGACTCAAAGTACCTCCGTAAGCCATCTCAGCAAACTCATAGTTGTGCGTTGTATACATCGGGCCTTTGACTTCATAATGCCCAATTCTTCCATGAACCAAGGTTGATTTTCTTGTAATCTGGGACACGAGCTTGATGGGAGACAAAACTGATCTTTCCCTATAGTTCAAATCCTTTGTTTCAGGTACAAGATCGCCTAATTATGAAACAAATGATTAATAACGTATAGCGTGATAAACATAAACGTAAATCGTGTTACCAGGGTACACCATAGACAAATTGGAGAATTCCTCTTCAGCGGTATTAAGATGAGATTTGCAAACCATTTTCATGGTCTCATCATCGGCATTGCAAATGGGCTGCAGCTTCCATTCCATGCAGGGCAAATTAGCAGCGCTACTGATGTTTCTGAAGAATGATCTTCGGGGTACAACACCTTAAGGCAGACACAACAAAAGCCGTCAGATTTTTGCATTACGAAATCTTGAAAGGAGAGGACTTGCTTTTTTTGAGCGCGAGTAAGAGATGAAAGGTTGTTGTCAGTTAAGCGGAAAGCGTAAAACATGGTATGTATTCTTGTAGGATGTGTTAAAAAAAAATAAATGTAAAGTTTTTAAACAATAAAAATTGAGACTCTTTTATACACACGCAATGACTTATGAAACAGTTTGCTTAGATAACTATTATTGTTATACTTGATCAACACTATATACTACTGAGTAATAACATTATTTATATTTAATTAAACTCTTTTTTTTATTAATTAGTAAAGTAATATATGCAGACAATACCCAAAATACATCAACAATCACTGTACAACATTAAAAAAAATACTTGCCCACCCACCCACCCTTTATATTTTAATCAAACATAGTTGAAGAGCGATGACTAGTCGTATCGGCATCATCGTCATGTAAATTATATGTAAATACAGATGAATCAAAAGGAGAATCATCATTAATAAGAGCATCATATCTTAAGGATGCGTGATTCCAAAAGCCTTCCAATCTGTTTACAGCAGTATTATAGCTGTAAATAGTTTTCATGACCCGAGGTACTGGCCTATTTGTATTCGGGTCATTTTGTGGTCGCGTAATTCTTTCTTCCACAAAGACAGGATTAAGGGCCGGTTCAATCAACTGTCTTCCAACTATCAATATATTAACCATTTTTAAATAAATTAATGCAACTATGCGGATGCAAAATAATATATTATATAACAATTAAATTACCTAGGTCTTCATACATATCACTCAATTGGAGGGCAAAAGTTTCAACGTTCAAGCCCCTGTTAAATACTACATCGCTGTTATGTATATTTTCCCACACATACTTGTAAACAATAAATTTCATCTTGAGGAAGTTCATGTTCCTTGAAAAGTCTCTAGTTCTGATCCTGCAGGCTTCAGTAGTAATGACCAACCCGTCATCGTCGACCTGAAGAATTGGACGTACATCGGTAACGCTTAGCCTTATATTGGCAATAGCTTTAGTGCTGTCGTCGAATGTATATGCTGAAACGTTTAAAGACCCTGTAATAAAAAATTGATTAGTTCTACAAATTCATGAACATATCTGTAAATTAACTACCAGCAAAGCTATGGCGAGTGCCATTGTCAGTAAATCTTATGAAATAGTACATAAGGGCAGGATGTGAGGTGTAGAGTTTGACTCTTGAGCCAGAGTCAATGCACTTCGATTCAAGCGTCACAGATCTGGCATTGATGCGGAAGAGAGGGGAAGCAGTAATGACTGCATCAGTGACTTCGCCTATAATCATTTTGTCTCGATATTATGTATACAATAACGACAAAGACATTAGTCATTTTTTGCTATATTTATACAAATAATAACAAATATTCATATCTTTTAAGAAACGTCGCTAATCAAGGATTTGTGAACAGTAATTAAGCATCAATTTCGTTAAGGATTGAGAAAGGAATTGGAGAACGAAGAAAATTCAATATGCAAATAAACCATATTTTATAAACACAAGTTTATTGTTATTTAGCTATGTCTAAATTTATGTTTTTAAAATTATTAAATTTTGCTTTGTGTTTGAATGGAATTAATAAGGCTGTTACAACTAGGAAGTGAAAAGATTTTTATGTCATTTTTTAACAGTATTAATTCAATTAGTTAAAAAAAATACAATAGTATTGTTCAGTGTGAACAAAAAAGGAAAGAAAAAAGCTTTTGTGTATGAATGGGTTAGGTTTCACGAATTTGATCAATCAGTTACGCAAAGGCCAATTTATAAGATTGTGCATGAAGTTTTTATCTAAAAAAGAATTTGTTTTATGCATATCATAGCAATAACAATAAAAAATGGCCGTTCCAGTTCAAGTTTTTCGCCTTTGGGGGGAGAAAAAATAGCCTTTTGGGGGTTTATTTAAAAAGAAAAAAATATTTTTTGTGGAATTTTTTTTTTTAAAAAAAAAAAAAAAAAAAAAAAAAAAAAAAAAAAAAAAACTATGGAAAAAAGCACGAATTCAATACTATTAGCCGATTGAGGGGTTATAAAAACCATCAAGTTTAATATTTTAGCTTCAAAAGCGACTAGTTTGATTATAACTTGAGTAGCCGCAACTGTAAATAATACTTACCACTTCAATTCTGTTACTTATCTGTTTTGTATGTATGTTATTTATTAAATGGATCATTCCATATTCGGTTATACTTGCAATATAAAGCACTTAATACAGATTTGGTTAACAAACAGACTTTACTGTAGTATATCCGTATATATTAATTGCATATTTATGTCAGTAACACAGAATTTTTGAGGAAGAATGACACCTTAGAATTACTACAATAATACCAGGGTTTTTGAGTTCAAGTGTTCCTGTTGTACGATTGTAGGCTCTGGAATGGAAAAAAAAAAAAAAAAAAAAAAAAAAAGAAAAGGAAACAGTGAGATTAAAAGTACATCTTGTAACTTCTTTTGGTCAGGTTCTTTTTTGCATTACATATAGGATTATAAGGCATATTTTTTGTAGGTAAATAGGGGTTTTCTTAGCTTTTAAAAGCGTTTTAAATTCTACAGGTTTATTTCTTTGTGTACCAAGCCACAGCTTTACTACTTTTGTCGTATGAGACAAATGTTTTAACACACAATGTACATGAAAAATTGTTCTAAAAGAAATAGAAGGTAACATACTCTTAATTAATTATGTTACTCTTTTCGTGCTACTATTACAAGAATTAAGCTCACAAACTACCTCATATACTGTTGAACATTTGCACCACAAAAGAAGGAAAGAGATCTAATGATGTTCGTTAATTTACGTACAAAAGTCAGTATTCAATCTATGTCAGCTTCCCAGCAGCATAGGTCGGGAAAAGAGACGAGTTTATTTATTTAATATACAAGATTAATCTTTGTTTCCAAATTTGAGAATTGTTTCTAGAATATAAATTCATTATCGTTAAGCAAGCTAAAGACATCTTCCATATTGATTTTAAAGCCTGATTTATACTAAAATCCCAAAAAAAAAAAAAAAAAAAAAAAAATGCAATCTGTTATAACTTCTACATTTGCTGCTGTATTCTTCTCTCATTCAATTGAGTTTGATCGAATTAATGAGAAAGCATATTTCTTACTCTATGAACCTTATATGGCGTAAGTTAAATAAAAGTTCTTTCATGAAATGAATTAATTCAGACTAAAATAATGAATTACAATTACTTTTAAAAAGCTCACAACTGATTATTTCTATAGTAATTATAGTGTAAAAGTCATCGCTAATTTGAATTTAGTTCAAGATATGATTCATGGCTACGACAGTGAATGGGATATCACCAGAACAAGTGAACGAAAAGAACCATTAATATTACTTGCAACTGGATTAATGAAGCAGCAGCCTACTGTGAGGGCGTTTTTGGGTAGAGTTGTGGAAGAAAAATTTTATATGCAGGCCTTTGCTTTGACAATTATACCCGGAATTCCATTTGTTCCAGAACGGTTGAAAGAATTAATTCATCCTGAAGTTGCTCCAGTTCAACTAGGAGAAGGTGTTAAAGAAGGCTATTTTTATGTCAACCTATCAATGAATCAAGATTTTTCAAACGGCCCTGAATTTTACGAAAATGCTGCAAATGGGGAAGAGCTTGGTAAAATAAAAACAAATCTTTGATAAAAGAATTGTCCTTATATTTATTGTTCACTAGATGAATACGAGAGACAAATTCTAGAAGAAAACCAAAGAAGGAACCAAGAAGCTCGTGGTGATAATGTTGAAATACCAGATTCAACAGAAAACGATGAATCTCGCTCTTACAATCCTTATTATACAGATGAAGATGAGCCCTATATTCCTCCAGAATATCCTTCATATGTCAGACGTATGTCTGATTCTAGTTCGGATGCAAATACGGAGAAGCATTATGGCCAGCAAGCAGGCGGTTTCCCTGAAGATATGTTGAGATGTACCCATGAAGACCTAAATCGAATGAATGATCAGAGAAGAAGAGAAGATAGAAATAATAAAATATTCAGTCCGCATATCAATGCGTCTAACTTTGATGGTATCCATTTAAAAAAGTTTTTTTATACAAAACAAAAAGCAACAGTCATTAATATAGTATGCTTTTTTTGTGTTCTAGATGAGGAAAGTAGTGGATCCGAAAAAACTATTATGCAATCAACGCGACAGACAGCAACCACCTCAGTAACCAGCATAAAAGCAACCCCTTCAAATCGTAACATTACAAGAGAACTGGGACATGCTTCAAGCAATTATGATAGTAAGTGAAAAGCTTGAAAACATAAGCAATGAACATGGCAGGAGGGTTTACCATTTACATTATTCTTTTGTTTGACATACTAGGTTTTCTTCAAAAAATTATAAGGAATAACAACAACAAACCTTTTTCGAATGAAGCAGCCATTAGATGCCCAAATGCTACAAGTATGATCACTGATAATGATCCCATGGAAGGTAGTAGCAAAAGTGCTATTATGCATCATCAACATAATAGAAGTCATTCAATTACATCTTTAACAACAGGATTTAGAAATCTACTCAACCCTTTTTTTAATGAAAACATTAATGGTGAGTAATTATTCATAATATCGCACACATTTTTTTTCATTGTTAAGACACTTTTGTCATTCATGTAGACAACATGTATTCCGATTGTTAAGGATACATAAGATTATAGTCACTTTAATTTAGTAAAAGGAATCTCATATGATCCTAAATAATATGTTGACATAACTTTGGAATCATTTATAACATTATTCCCAACACAGATCAATAAAAGACCTTGATTAGATTTTTATATTAAGCTTTATTCATATTAACTTCACACAGTCAAATGTATGGCGTGGTTGTAATATAGTTTATTGATGATATGAGCATGTTGAATAAGGAATGACAATTACTTACCGGATCATCATTAAGTCACGCAAACATTTATCCTAACTGAGATATTATTATTAGCCATAATATCCAATCACGGAACTAGAGGATTTTAGATTCATCCGTACCGTCTCCTAAATAGTCCTACATCCAGAGTTATCTGAAACCATCCCAATAGCATAATTGACAATACAAGCTAGGAACAGGCTAAACTAATAATTAGAAATAGTAATCATCTATTCTGTCGAATTGACCATAAATCTGTCCTAATTCTTTATCCGTATCGTGTCTATAAATACTCTCACTTTTTACATGTAGAATTTATCATATTCAATCTTAGTTATCTTAACTTAATAAGGAGATACCAAGTTCTAACAGTATTTCTTTATCTTTGTTGTTATACTACTTTTACCTAAAACCCCCCTATCCTAAACACCGATAATATATCTCAATCGAAAAATGATAAGTCGGTCATTCCCTTGAAACGTAAAAATAAGGAAAAAGTATGTATATGTATTTTTTTTTTTTTTTTGCAAATTTGAATATGCGAAAAAAAAAAGTTACTTATTTCTATCAACTTGCTAGGGGAAAGAAAAACAAACAGAAATAGAAGAACAGCATGATGAGCAAGTTATTAGTAGCAGCAGTAACAGTGACAACGATGAAATAAATTATGTAAACGAAATAAGAGGAAGAGGAAGACCAAGGCTGAGTGAAAAAGAAAAAGAAAAATGAAGACAGGAAGACAGTCCTAGACAAAAGAATCCTCGAGGACGACCCCGTAAAGCAAGAGAGCCAGTACAGACTAAAAAAGGTTTTATGGATAGCTTTGTGATTAGCCTATCAAAAAAAGATAATCAGTAGAGCTATAATATTCAATGCAGCAAAATGAGCATATATGAACACGTATTAAAAAAATCAAATAATTTACTTACTTTTACTTTGATTAAATAATCTGGCCAATCTTCACTTGTTAACTCAATCACTGAAAAAATAATTAATAATGTTTAAAGTTGTTCTAGGTGTTATATATTGAAACGAGCAAGACTTTTATTTTGAAGTGTTATATTACTCTGTATGTGTCTATTTGTATATTTCTTTTTTTTTAATATTTAACAAAAAAATAAAACTTTGAGATATGAAAGAAGTATACATTACAAGTTTTTCTTCTTTAAAAAGAAAAGCAAAGGTTATGCGTATTAATATGTTGAGTTAGTTTGTGCTTTCAGTTAATGAATAATTTTTTACATGTTGATGCTACTTGAACACAAGTACATTAGACAAAGGACAGAGGTTAAAAGCCTTACTGAGTACTCTAGTATTCTTTTTTATATTCTCGTGCATCTTATATCGCTAGTTCCTCTTAAAATAAAGAGGTAAAGCCCAGATGAAATTTAACTGCACAAGAAATAATTTCTTAGCATGAATCAGGTTCAAGAAGATGTACCATCTTGTCTAATTTTTTTAATGTTTGACGACCATTCCATTACAAAAATTAACCATGCGTTATCTTTACCTAAGTCTCTAATGATGTCTGTGAAATCCTAATGTTTATAAAAAATACGCGATGAGGCCTAAAAAACTTAAAATATGTTAAAAATATATGAATAGACACCTTTAACTCTATTTTCGAATAGAGCAGGAGGCGATAGTGGCAGGTGAGTGTCAGGATCACCCTTTTTCACAGAAAAAAATCAAAAGGTGATTGGATACTGAATTATTAGTAAGGATCAATTAGCCAATCATTATTTTTTTTCGTATTTTTTGGCTGTGATTACCTTATTTGGAAGTATTGTCCAAAAACAGTAATCATTTTTCAAAAATATAAAAAAAATATAGACGAAGGAAAAATGGTTATTTTTTTTGATAAACAGTAAATTTGACCTATTGTTTATACGTCTGTAGAAAATCTGCCGACCTTAACATGTAAAAATGAGGAGAAAAAAAATATTAAAAAAAATACCTCCAAAATTTGAATAAAAAATTTTATTTTTTCGAGAATTATTGCAAATATAGTAAGTGATTGTTATATAAAAACCTAAAAAAGGCGATTTTTTTTGGCTTGTTTTGCAAAATAACTAACAATATGTAAAAAAAAAAACTCGTCATGTAACATTAAAATGAAAATCTATCATTGATTGTTTTGTTAATAAACTGTTTCATAACATTTTAGGCAAAAACCATCCGGCCTTTCTGCTGAAAAAATAACAAAACATGGAGATTTCGAATAGCCCAGGCTTTCAACAATAGTTGATTTTCTGGTTGAGAAAGTATAGAAAGGTAATATTGAACTGTATAGTCTAAGACTATACGCATATAATTAATCTTTACTACATCAAAAAACGCTTTTATCATTGATCATTTTTATGTTATTTTTATATAACGAAGAATGTATTTCATTTTCATTAGGAATAGGATGCTAACTATTTTTATATAAAGAAAAGCTAGAAGATAAAATAGTTTACGTTTCCAGTTTTTAACATTTTATACGTCTTTGAGCCCTCCCTGCTTAAAAAATCGCCTTTTATAGCTTTTAGTATAACGAAAGGGACCACTAGGCTTTTTTTGGATATTGTATACCTTCCATCTATGTCGAGTAACTTTTTGTAAAAAAATATAATGTTTAAATAAAGAGCCATTTTCAACAGGAATTAACTGAAACTTGCACCAAAGGTTATTGATATCATGAGAAGTACTTATGCTTAATTTGAGCTTAATGTAAGGACATCAAAAATTCACTCGACATATATGGAAGGTATACGATGTCTAAATTTGTCGAGTAAATAGAAAAAAAAAGAATAAAAGAATGTCCTGCCAAAGCGTCATTTTTCACTGAAATTGTCTGAGACTTATACCAAGGCTTACTGATATTATATTGAGTATATATGCAAGGTTTCGATTCGATAAAAAGACTTTTGTTATGACATTATCGGCCCTTAGGGCACATTCTTTTAATTATAAACAAAACCCTCAATTTAATAAGAATCATATTCCGCATTCCATATAATAGTATAAATACACTATTTCCGGAAAATAATGGGGCACTCAATAAAAAAAATTCGGTGCGGTAAGAAAAATAAAAATGGTGTGGAATAGGCGTGTTATTTCTCTCGATTAATAAAAGTAATAAAATAAGTCGAAAAATCGATGAGTCTCTTGAACCTCTTTATTGAGTAAGGACGAGAGAGAGAGAGCCCATTCAATACAAACTACGTCTTAGAATATAATAATGTGATTTAGGGTCCGAGGTAGTACGGTATAAATTGTGTGGGCTGTTTATCGTATATAGCACTTTGGGCTATATATGATATACAGTCAAATTATTAGTTTAAGAATCTTTTGAGTGATCTCACACGACATTAAGAAAATTATTAAGGTAGATACGACAAATGGGTCAAGAAAAAATTAAAATCCCGGGCATTAGCCAATTGAACTAAGGGACGAAATATAAAAATTTATTGGTTCAAAATTAGGGTGACCCAAGTGCCCCAAAAAAGAATACGCTTTATATGGGCTTACGCTCTAAGCAATCATCGAACTTCTTTTGAGAATATCTACAAAAACCTTTCAAGTCACTGATAAGAACACTGTTACAAGCTTCTTTTATGCGTGACGTCAAAGTCTCCTCTTGCAGAAGTGCTTCTCTTTTACAGTGGGTGAAAAAACTCTAAAAACGTTATGACGTTATCAGCGTTTTTGATTGTTATGTTCTACCAAATTGGTGTATCGCCTTGAAATTTTGCATATATGTAGCACTAAAAATAAAAAATAGTATGACAAATTTTCAATCTCAGATGGTGGTTATTCATCCGAAAACAACTGCTAGAAAAAGACTGGTTTATTTTTAGAGTTTTTTCACTTCCATAAATGTCGGATACACGGACCGACAGACAGACTCCGCGGACTTTTAATGACTTATTATGACTCATAAAGGCTCCAAAAGAATAAAAGGAGTCGCTTTTCTCTTTTTTTCTTAATTTTTTCCATTTAATTTTTAAATATCTTAAACACCTCAATCATGCCTAAATCTCTCTCTGCTGACATCAAAAACGATATAAAGTCCGCTATACTTGCTGGAAAAGGCTCTATGGAGATTGCGAACCGTTTTAGGGTTACGTATGCAACAGTTAATAACTATGCGAACAAGTTTTTCCCAAACCGACAGCGTCGACTTGGTGGTAGACCTATGGTTGTGTCCGCTCAGACGAAGAGATTCATCAAACTTCAAGTTTTACAAGGCCAACTCAAGACTGCAAGGGAAGTACATGGCAAGCTCATGGAGCTTGGATATTACATATCATATAAAACCGCTATAAATGTGTTGAAATCGATGAACTTCTTTGCTGCGATTAAGGACAAAAAGCCTTTGTTAACCGCAAAGCACATGAATAGACGGCTAGCATGGGCCAAGAAGCACCAAAACTGGACTACAGATGACTGGCGACGCGTAGTACTCTCTGATGAAACAAAAGTGAACATTTGGGGCTCTGACGGGTGTAAGTACTATTGGTCAAGACCAGGGGACCCTCTTAAACCTCATTATATTGACGTAACTGTTAAGCATGGGGACGGTAGTTTGATGATGTGGGGGTGCATGACGTATGAGGGACCCGGATACGCCTGTCAAATATACGATGAAACTATGAACTCGGATCTTTACCAACATATATTGGACACAACACTTCGGGAAACAATGGAGTACTATAATATGGATTGGTCTACTGCGTATTTTCAGCACGATAGTGACCCAAAGCATCGTTCCAAGTCAACTGTCCAATGGTTACAAGCTAATGGGGTGAACTACATTGACGACTGGCCAGCTCAAAGTCCTGATCTTAATCCTATTGAGCATCTTTGGCATCATTTGAAGTTGAAGCTATCGTTATATGACAAGAAAGCCAAAGGTGTCCATGAATTGTGGGAAAGAGTTGAAAAAGATTGGAACTCCTTTGATAAAGAAGTTTGCAGAAGGTATATTGACACTATGCCTGCACATATTAAGGCAGTAATCGATACCAAAGGTGGATCTACTCGGTATTAAGTCATCTATAATATAATAAAAGTAAAGGGAAAAAACTCTAAAAATAAACCCACAACACTTCTATCGCTTTTGCGGACTGTTAAATAAAAACCTGAGCTTAAAACTTTCATGAGATGTAATAGACAGCACAACAAGTATATCATAAAGTTTTTGCATAATCTAAGTCGCTGTGCATGCTCACAGAGACTAAAAACTGAAAAAATATCTGACGTTTTTAGAGTTTTTTCACCCACTGTAAGCTTGCTCTTGCAGACTGACCAAAACTGCTCAATAGGATTCAATTCTGGAGAACAAGGGGGCAAATAGACATAATTATAGCCACGACTTTCAATATAAAGCTTTATATCTTCATGCTTATGTATAGGTGCATTGTCCATAACAATGTAATGACCTTTGAACTCCTCATGTCTATCCATTGTTATGTTCTGGTAAAGGTAATAACAAAGATAAACCAAAAGAATACTTTTTGAGACTGAACTTTATTTAAGACAATCTTAATTGTTAAAAAGAAATCATTACAAAGTCTACTATTTATATTCTTCTATCAATTGGCGGGTAAATGAGTAGTTATGAGCGTAGATCCAATCATTGACACGTTTGATTGAAGAATGATCACTGAATCGGTTATGAAAATTTTTAATTCGTTGTTTTATAGATCTTATTGTTCTTTAACTGATCTGGGAGAGTTGTCCTGTCTTCATTGAGAGGAAAGATATATTTATATGAAATGCCTCCAGTCAGATCAAAGTTGACTGGGTACCTGATCCATTATTATTCATTTACAGAAATGATGAATAGTAAAGATCATGACTTATTTAGTGTTCATGCTTACTTTGTAGAATGAATCTAATAGTGATAGTTTTATATAAAAAGAAGAAGAGTATATTTTACTTAATAAAGATTTAAATTATTATCTTTTATCAATTTTAATATACAGTGACCCACAAAATTGTCCTAATGTTTCGTGATTTTCTCTTCTAGAGCTTGTAGAACCGTAGTTATTAAGCTACTGTACACCTTGTTGTACATCATTCAATAGCCAAAGTCATGTAGAAGCAAAAGTCATGACGCAAATTCAGATTAAAACAGCGCCGATGGAGATAGAGGGGTTAAAAAACAAGCGGTGCATTGGGACAATTTTGTGGCACTTTTGAAAAAAAACAAAATGGTTTATTTATCTGATATTAATAGTCAGTCCAACGTCTTTTGTTCTTGATACATTGTTTTATACGCTTAGGCAGCGTTTCTATAACCTTTTGACACTCTTCCGGCTTCATTAAGTCATACCAAACTTTAGTTATTCGTTCGTATAATTAATTCATGCCTTTTGGTGCTGTTTCATAATCATTCAGCCTTCTCTTTAACAATGACTACATATTTTCAATTGGATTCAAGTCAGGGGACTGTGCAGACCACTCCAGAATGTTGTAGGATTGCTCTTTAAGGTATTCTTTTACTAATTTAGTCGTATGTTTGGGATCATTGTCATGCTGGAAGATCACCTGATGTCTTTCTAGCCCTAGCTTATTGGTTCCATACTCAATTGTACGCTCCAGTTCATCCTCCAAAATCTCTTTGTACAATGTTCTATCCATGCTACCATCGATTTTACACATCCAACCAACTCCTGCATAAGTAATGGCACTCCACCGTGTTTTACATGTTGTATAATGGTTTAAATAATAAAGGAAAAGGTAAAAACAAAGATCAAGAAACGGTTTGGGTACTTTTTGAGACTGATCTTTATTTCAGTTTAAGTTAAAGTAAAAATTATTCTAATTGAAGGCAGGTATTTATATCTTATTGAGTGAGTGGCTTGATATCTTCTATTGTTATCGTTCTTCTAATATTCAGGGGACAATTGGCACTTCAGGCCACGATGGATAAATCATGATATTTACGGTTCAATCGGCGCTATAACTACATTCCAAATATGGAAATATATATTTTTGGTCATTGCGCATCGATTGGTACCATTTTCGTTTTCCAATTCCGACTATTTGTTGTAGATATCTGCGCTTGAAAATAGGCGGTATGCAATTTTTTTGGGCACGCTCTATATCAATGACTTCTTTACAGATTTTAATAAGGCTTTGAACATTTGTGTAACTATATGGTCCAACAATAGGTGTTATAGCTTTGCTAAAATATCTGTATTTGATGAAGAGAAATATGTTAAAAACAGCAATAGAAAAATAGAAATGTCGGAGATTTTGGCGGAGATTTTGCACAAATACTTTAATCAGTTAGAGCTTATGGTATGCAAATTTTTACTAAAAACCATCGAATAGAAACAATTTTATGTGACCCTTAAATTTATAGCATGTCTGCACTTTTTTTATGATTGCGGAGCGAATATTTGATTTCACACTCCGAGACTTTGGGAAATGACTTATCCAATAGTACGCTATATTGGGTAGAAGTTTGAATGGAATCTGAAAAATTGAATTTTGGAGCTCATCTGGCACTGTAAGCATCTGATTTCCTCAGCTTGCCCTCATTTACTTTTGTGAAGGATTAGCAATCGACAACTCCTTTGTATGTTTCTTGAATTCTAACATTACTGATGTATGGCAGTTATATGAAACATCGATATGGCCGCCAAAATTTTTGCGACCGATTTAGGGTTCTTAGCGTATATGCTATAACAAGGATGTCTTGCAAAGTGGCATCATCCACTGTCCGAGCATGCATACCAAATGGAAGCTTATTTCTAAGCATCTTTTGATGAATGTAATATAGATACTAAGTTTTTTAACTAAATAACATCATTGATATTATGTAAGGATCACATTGCTTCCTCGATTCTTAAAATATCGTTATTTCTTCATTATGGTTCAAACATTAGTCGTAAAAAAACTAATTGTAATTGTTAAGATAATAGAAAACAAGAGGTAAAAACAAAAATAAAGAAACAGTTTGTGAACGTTTCGAGTCTGATCTTTATTTCAGTTTAAGTTAAAGTAAAAATTATTCTAATTGAAGGCAGATATTTATATCTTATTGAGTGAGTGGCTTGATATCTTCTATTGTGGTCGTTCTTCTAATCTTCAGGTACTTTAGCAAGTGTCATCTCTAATTATGATTATGAAAACTTTTCATTTGTTCTTTTGTATGTCTGTCATAGATTATCTTTTATTCTGGGAATTCCTCACTGAATTGAATAACGTTATTTTACGCGTTATTTCAATTATGTGAAAGATTAACAATATTCCTGACATTGGATTGGATTTGGTTATTTTAGTTGATACTTCTTCTTATCAAAGAACTCTCATGAATACAATACATATTCTAAAAGAACATGTTTAATTGGAATTGATTGTATGATCTTATTTAAATAAACTTGTATTTTATTTTATTTTAGTTATGATCTTGTATTAAGACTTATATTTATCAACGCTAACTACAATCAGTTACTGTTCTACAACAGTAATAACCTATATACTGTTATATAATATCGTGATATTATTCTTGAATATCATTTAAAAATATTAATGCTTATCGTTTTTATAATGTTTTGTTGATTACAAATCTATTCTTAGTTAAATTTAAATGTTCTAATAAAATGTGTTATTCTCATTATAATTTGAATTAAAAAAAAACTGTAAATTATTTTTTATTGGATTTGGTACATTTCTTTGCTACTTTTTTTGTTTTTCGATGTGTGTTTATAGTTCATAGTGTTATGTTCTGGTAAAGGTAATAACAAAGATAAACCAAAAGAATACTTTTTGAGACTGAACTTTATTTAAGACAATCTTAATTGTTAAAAAGAAATCATTACAAAGTCTACTACTTATATTCTTCTATCAATTGGCGGGTAAATGAGTAGTTATGAGCGTAGATCCAATAATTGACACGTTTGATTGAAGAATGATCACTGAATCGATTATGAAAAATTTTAATTCGTTGTTTTTATAGATCTTATTGTTCTTTAACTGATCTGGGAGAATTGTCCCATCTTCAATGAGAGGAAAGATATATTTATATGAAATGCCTCCAGTCAGATCAAAGTTGACTAGGTACCTGATCCATTATTATTCATTTACGGAAATGATGAATAGTAAAGATCATGACTTATTTAGTATTCATGTTTACTTTATAGAATGAATCTAATAGTGATAGTTTTATATAAAAAAGAAGAAGAGTATATTTTATTTAATAAAGATTTAAATTATTATCTTTTATCAATTTTAATATACTTCTTTTAGTTGTGATTATTCAATGTCCGTTATGATCAGACTCTGTTCTACAACACATGGTAGGTGCAGTGAAAAAATCACAACAGTGAGTACTTTTTAGGCAAAGAAAAATTATAATTAAGCAAGAGCACATGATAATAGCGCTTTTGCTTTGCAAATTAAAGTTAGCATATAGTTATGCTGCTATTTAAGGTTGTCTTTCTGTAAGTGAGTTAATTTGAGTTAAGTTTGCTTATAAAGCTTAATTTAAGGTTGTGATTGCCTTGTAAGTTGTTGTTTTATATAGGGTTTAAGCAGATGTTTGATAAGTAGTGACCACCAGATCTTATGTGTAAGATCAATACGATGTTTCTTGATAAAAGTTAAAGTAGAGTAAAAAGTTTAGGTAAACAGGGACTTGTTAAAGTTTGTTATTTACTGCGTAAAAACATATGATTTATTTAAACTGACCAACAATTTCTTCACAAAAAGATGGGATATATACATATGTATGATATTTTTTTTTCTTTTTTGCTTTTCTTATTTTTTTTGACCATTTTTATATTTTCAACATTTTTTATCTTTTTAACATTTTTTATAATCTTTTATCTTTTAATTTTTTCTATTGCTATTTTTTGTTGGTTTGTGTTTTGAGTTGAGTGTTTTAGAGAAGTTTTTCTTGAAATTTTTAAAGTAAGGTACTGTAGTGACTACCAGATCTTTTAATTAAGATCAAATAAAGGTAAAGATAAAAAAAAATAAAGGGATCAGGAACTTTTTATGAGAAGGTTGCCTGTTTATTGAATAAAATATATAAAATAAAAATGTGAGTAGAACTGTACTGTCCTTTTTCTTCATCTAAATAGTTGGGATATTTATATTGTTAATTTTTTTTTCTTTTTGACTTTTTTCATTTTCTTGACTTTTTCACTTTTTTGACCTTTAACATTTTCTTGACTTTTTTCATTTTTTGACTTCTTTGTTACACCATTTTTTTGACTTCTTTATCACAACATCAACCCTCAAAAAGAAGTTCTTGTGACCTACAAAAACATTTCAGCTGTAAAATAAATAAAAGGGAAAACTTAATCAGTTATCGCAAAAGTATAAAATGGTCATTGGGTGGATTGAACTCGTGACATCAAGATTCAAATGAGCCATATTTCCAATTAAGCTATTTTGTAATTTCTGGAAAAAAGTGGTTTATAAACATCCAATGGACTTCCATAAATATTTTGAAGACCGTTAAACATGTTTAAAAATATTATATGGTGCTTACTATTTTTGAAAATTACCGATGTACCAAATGATATAAAACTAACTGGGAACAAAGGTGCTTCACATAAGAAACGCCCCATTATTCTAGACTAAATCGGGAAATATTCGGAACTTCAAAAATTAAACAGCGCCATTCGATTCTGCTTGCCTTATAACCTTAGTTTCTATTTTTGGATTGTTATTCTAGCTCCGCTATAGCTGTAGATATTATGATTTATCCATCGTGGCCTGAAGTGCCAATCACCCTATTCAGGTACTTTAGCAAGTGTTATCTATAATTATGATTATGAAAACTTTTCATTTGTTCTTTTGTATGTCTGTCATAGATTATCTTTTATTCTGGGGATGCCTCACTGATTTGAATAACGTTATTTTACGCGTTATTTCAATTATGTGAAAGATTAGCAATATTCCTGACATTGGATTGGATTTGGTTATTTTAGTTGATACTTCTTCTTATCAAAGAACTCTCATGAATACAATACATATTCTAAAAGAACATGTTTAATTGGAATTGATTGTATGATCTTATTTAAATAAACTTGTATTTTATTTTATTTTAATTATGATCTTGTATTAAGACTTATATTTATCAACGTTAACTACAATCAGTTACTGTTCTACAACAGTAATAACCTATATACTGTTATATAATATCGTGATATTATTCTTGAATATCATTTAAAAATATTAATGCTTATCGTTTTTATAATGTTTTGTTGATTACAAATCTATTCTTAGTTAAATTTAAATGTTCTAATAAAATGTGTTATTCTCATTATAATTTGAATTAAAAAAAAACTGTAAATTATTTTTTATTGGATTTGGTACATTTCTTTGCTACTTTTTTTGTTTTTCGATGTGTGTTTATAGTTCATAGTGTTATGTTCTGGTAAAGGTAATAACAAAGATAAACCAAAAGAATACTTTTTGAGACTGAACTTTATTTAAGACAATCTTAATTGTTAAAAAGAAATCATTACAAAGTCTACTATTTATATTCTTCTATCAATTGGCGGGTAAATGAGTAGTTATGAGCGTAGATCCAATCATTGACACGTTTGATTGAAGAATGATCACTGAATCGGTTATGAAAATTTTTAATTCGTTGTTTTATAGATCTTATTGTTCTTTAACTGATCTGGGAGAGTTGTCCTGTCTTCATTGAGAGGAAAGATATATTTATATGAAATGCCTCCAGTCAGATCAAAGTTGACTGGGTACCTGATCCATTATTATTCATTTACAGAAATGATGAATAGTAAAGATCATGACTTATTTAGTGTTCATGCTTACTTTGTAGAATGAATCTAATAGTGATAGTTTTATATAAAAAGAAGAAGAGTATATTTTACTTAATAAAGATTTAAATTATTATCTTTTATCAATTTTAATATACAGTGACCCACAAAATTGTCCTAATGTTTCGTGATTTTCTCTTCTAGAGCTTGTAGAACCGTAGTTATTAAGCTACTGTACACCTTGTTGTACATCATTCAATAGCCAAAGTCATGTAGAAGCAAAAGTCATGACGCAAATTCAGATTAAAACAGCGCCGATGGAGATAGAGGGGTTAAAAAACAAGCGGTGCATTGGGACAATTTTGTGGCACTTTTGAAAAAAAACAAAATGGTTTATTTATCTGATATTAATAGTCAGTCCAACGTCTTTTGTTCTTGATACATTGTATTATACGCTTAGGCAGCGTTTCTATAACCTTTTGACACTCGAA
>NW_027137838.1:425190-431807 GCF_000149305.1 Rhizopus delemar RA 99-880
TAAAGAATGGGATCAACCACCAGAGCAGGGCGACATGCGCGTAAGAGAACCTGGGTAGTGGAGGTGACGAGATTGATGACTTGACGCTCACGATACTGGCGGAAGAAGGTCTTGAGCCGAGTATCGGAGGACGGAGCAGGAGAAGGCAAAGCCAGGAAGAGCGGATTGTTTTGCAAATGGATGGTTAGACGACAGGCGGGCACCGAGGAGACCATCAGCGACAGGAGACACGAGCGAGGCAGAGAGCGAGCACGAAGGCAGAAACGAGTAGTAAGCACATCTATGCGGTGATGCATAGATGGCAAAGTAGAGATGCTTGATAACTGATGTAGAGGAGGTGGCATGGCCACCAACCATCATACGAAGGCAGCGATCTTGAAGACGTTCAATTTCTTTTACTTGAGCAGTGGTAAACTTGGAAATAGCGAGGCCATATTCGAATTTAGGACGGACAAAAGTAGCATAGATCCGGGAACAGAGCAACAATGAGAAACCTTGACGGTTGACACCTATCAAATTGAGGATGGACATGAGCTTTAGAACACCAGGAGAACGAAGAGAGAGCACCGAAGCAGCAGAGAGACCAGTCTTGACAAACGGCATACCAAGATACACGAATTTGTCGACCAAAGGAAGAGATGTACCATAGAGCTTTAGTTGGGTTGAACCAGAAGATGATGAAGATGAAGTGGGGTGGTTGAGCACCGCACACTTCAGAGGATTCCATCTATAGCCAAGGGACAAGGAGTGATCTTCACAGAGCTTGAGCATCTCTTTAACTGACTTTGCCGAGCCAATGACTGCGACATCGTCAGCAAAGAGGAGAGAGTTGACTGGGACCATACCAGCATCAGCAGAACCAGAGGAAGGGACCAAATGGGTGGCAGGAGCAGCGACTTGACGAAGTAAAGAAGGTAATGAGTTGATGTACACCGAGTACAAGTGAGGACTGAGAACAGAACCTTGCAAGACACCGGTGACAGGAGAAAAAGGAGCGGACGAGTGATTTGACACCAAGACAGACACCGAGACATCATCAAACAGATGGACCAAGAGAGGCAGACAAGGAGACGAACCAGCACCAGAGCGAGAGAGAGCATCCCAGATAACACGCCGGTCGACGGTATCGTAGGCCGACTTAATATCCAGGAATGCCACCACAGGAAGCCGATGAGAGCGACGGTAATAGGACTGCATCAACTCATGAAGACACAAGGCCTGATCAAGAGCTGAGCGACGAGGACGAAAGCCACCCTGAGCCAGATCAAGTCGAGGCGACACCGAGGCGAGCCATGGAGCAAGACTAAGCTCAAGGAGCTTTCGAAACACCGAGGTCAGTGAGATTGGGCGATAGTTGGACGGCAGCGAAGAATCACCTTTCTTGAAGATCGGATAGACTTGAGCATGCCGCCAAAGAGAAGGAACGTAAGACCATTGGCAGCACAAGGAAAAGAACCAAGACAGTAAGTGGGACAGGTCAGTACTGATCGGCTTGAGCATCTCGGCCTTGATGTGATCAGTACCAGGAGCTTTACGAGTAGGGAGCTGACCGATGTAAGTGTGGATTGTTAAAGGAGTGAATAAAGAGTTGCTTGAATCAGGAGGACCAGAGGGAGACGTACCAAAAGGGGATGAACCAGAAGGAGACGAACCATGGAGACCAAGAGGCAAACCAAGAGAGGATGGAGATGGAGGTGGTAATGGGCGAGTTGGAGGTAGTAGACTGCCATCAAAGACCGAAGCCAAGTGACTAGCCATGACCTCAACTGCCTTGGACGGACCATCAGGATGTGAAAAGGATGCGGATGACTGATGTCGTCGTTTGAGCTGCTTGACTTTGGAGATGGCTTTGGTAAAGTCAGACTCGAGAGACTTGCAGAATGCTTGCCAGGACAGACGTTTGGCGTTGGTCACAGCTTGACGAAAGGAAACATTTGCTTGTTGATGTTGATGCCACCAATAGACTTTGTCGATACCAAAGGCACGACGCCATCTACGATAGCACCGGTTGCGGTAATCAGCAGCATCTTGTAATTGTTGTGTCCAGTACTTTTTCCAATGGGATGGACGAGGAGGACGATCACCGATAGAAGAGTCAAGAGATCGGTAGATAATGTTGTTGAGCGACGCGTTGAGGTCGTCAATAGGCGGACGTGAAGAAGGAGGGTGTTGAACCAACCTCTTCAGTTGAGATAGCAAAGGAGCTGAGGACGAACGAAAGGTATCTTGATAGAGCTGACAAGGATCAGGTTCACCAAGGCGAGACAAGTTCCATAGTCGACGAGGATGTAGAGTAGCATCAGATGTAACAGATGAAGACTCAGAGGCACTTGACTGAGCAAAAGAGAATGACAGCGTAAGTAGTCGATGGTCAGAACCAAGAGACAAGTCAGACGCGATGTCAAGGCGAGGAGACAGCAATGACGCGTTTGTTAAAAACATGTCAATGATGCTACTCATCTCTCGATCATCACGAAACCCGACCCAGGTAGGAATACCATGAGCCAGTGGGCCGTTCAGAACGGTAAGTGAGCGATCAGCAAGCCAGCGAGCCATAGCAGCACCACGAGGAGAGACCAATGCATCACCAGTGAGGTCGCCAAGACGAGCATTAAAGTCGCCACAAATAAAAGTATTGGGTAATGAGGGGATGGAAGAAAGTACATTAATAAAGTCAGAGGTAGAAAGAGGAGGAGGGACATACAAACAATGAATGCGAAAGGATCCGACCTTCAACGAAAGGGTATACCGATTCGGTGAAGGAAGTTGAGAAACAGGAAAGGGACAAGAAGGAGAGACCAGAGCTGTAACACCCATCGAACCACGGTTGGCCGAAGGTACAGGAACACCATACACATGATACTGCATCCAATCTGTAGGAAGGAGCGAAGGGGAAAGAAGCCAAGTCTCGGTAATGAAAAGGAGTGTAGAGGAGAGGCAATGAGACAGGACCTCATGGACGGTCGTGGTCCGAAGACCATTCGCGTTCCAAAGGCTTATAGAAAGGTGTTGGACCTCACTCATAATGAGTGCGATCCAGCACTAGCGGCATCAGAGACCAAAGCATCTGACATAACCGTGTCGCCACGGAAAGCAGCGCCTGGATCCCGACCACGAGAAGCAGAAAGAGGAGAGGGAAGGGAGGACAGAATCTGACTCAAAGAGTCTTCATCGATCCAGCCCTTAGTAGAAAAGTACTTACCTACGGGACCCACCAGGTGAGCACGGCCAGCACCAAGACGAGAGAGAGCACGGGAGCAGCGAGTGAACTGGAGCTCAGCACATTCATTAGCCTTGTCAGCCAACGAAAGATGCTGGAGCTCAGGATCAGCCAAGTTGACAGGATCCAAAGGATCAAAACCGTCAACCAACGGAACCTTGGCGGCAGAGAGAAGAGAGATCACCTCTTCTTTGTAAAGAACATGGACGAGCAGACCAATAACCTTAGGGCCAGGGAAGCAGATGTCCAAGACACGAGACAGATCAAGACCAAGCAGACGCAGGTTACGTCTGATTTCAGCACGGGTAAGTTTACGATTGCGATTCAAGTACAAGTACTCGAACCCACGAGGAGCAGAGGGGTCCACTGGTTGGAACGTACGACTAGCAGCAAGTTTTCTTTTTTTGGTAACTGGCTTGGGACCAGCACGGGCAGCAACAGCACTGTAGGTAGGCACAGAGACAGTGGAAACTTGATTAGAAGGACGATCAAGTGTGGCAGAGGAGGAGACAACATTGGAATCAGTGGCAGTTGACAATTTGTTGGATGCTGATTTCAATTGGGCATGGAGATTAGCAATCTCGGCCTTTAATGTTGCATTTTCATTACGCAATGTTGACAATTCGTTTAAAATGTCGTCGTGAGTTGTAACACGTTCTTGAAGCGTGTTAACAGTGTTGAGAAGGTACTTGAACACATTTGAAATGTCATTTGGGTTTGACATGTCGACATTTGCAATGGCATTTGGCGACATCTGCAAATTAGCAAGGGTGAAATGTTGGGACATGGGTGATGTCTAAAATATTCAAAATAAGAGTTTTCGGGCTGAAAAAAATATATGTTGTAGAGAAAAAAAAGGCGCGTTTTTTGGTATTAAAATGGTGGATGGATGTATCGTATTGGTGTTGTAAATCGAGTTCAAAGATGAGCAAAAATAAATACCTTGTGTAACGGTCGGAAGAGCGAAAGAAAGGGTCGCTTAGCTCAGTTGGTTAGAGCGTGGTGCTAATAACGCCAAGGTCGCGAGTTCGACCCTCGTAGTGACCATCAAGTCGTAGATTACTTTGAAGCAGTTGTGTTCGTTTAATTATATCTGCTGTATATATTTTTTAATTTTTGCACAAATTTGTCGTGTTATTGTTGTTGAAAGATATACGGTCAAGTTTTTTTTTTTTTTTGGTACTGTAGCTATGATTATGAAGATGTAAACTCCGAAACTACTTTCAAGCTTTAATTTTTGACGTTTTGTAAACCACTTTACAAATTGTCATTATTTTTACCTATTTGACAAAATTTTAACCATTTGATATATGAAATTTTAGATCAAGAGAACAATGCTGATCACAAGAATAATTTTGATGTCCAGCGACATTGATGTCGTTCGACATAGATGTCAAACAACACAAACAATAAGCCACGCCAATTTTTATATAAATAAGATGAATATTTTTAAACAAAATAACATTATCCAATAAACTCAATAAATCAAATCCTCTTGCGCTTAAAAAGCAATCTTTTCTTATTGGGTCACAATTACCTTTTCTTTTCTTTTTATTTTTACTTATTCTTTCTGATCTGATACCCGAGTTATCACAAATCAAGAAGGTTCCCTTTTATTTTTATCTTTTATCGAACAATCTTACTCTTAACCTTATTGATCTAATAAGATCTGGTGGTCACTACTCAAAGACAGTTTACTCTATCAAAAGAACTGTTAAACATTCAATCAAGCTACCTAAACTCAAGTCATTCATGACTTCAAACCTCAATTTAAACAAATCTACATCACTTTAACACAAGCCAAGTCCCAAGTACTAACAAGTTACAATATTTTTAACCTTTTGAAATATTTTTTAACCACTTCAAGATTTTTAACCTTTGTCAATATTTTTACTTTTTGTAAAAATTGAACTTTATATTTTTGCTTATAAAAGCCTACCTTTTTATTCTCTTTTTGAAGGACTTACCTGAACTTGCCTCTTTTTTTAAAACATTATAAGTATATTTTATTAATAAACCAAGTATCTTTATCTCTGAATCTTTTGGTATAACACTCTTAAAACACAAGCAAGACAAGTCCCTTGAAGCAAATTATCTTCTTTGTAAGCACTTTCAAAACTCTTACCAAATTACTTTATTACAAACAAGTCTGATCAACTTAACAAGATCTGGTGGTCACTATTAGCAACGAATCTACCTTTAAAACTATCACTAAATCTTCTTATCAACTTTATTATCAATCTAAAAAGCCTATTCAAATCCCAAGCCATTAAAACAATAAAAAATTACAGTACTACGCCAGTTAGAAAATGAACCTTTGCGTAACAACCTATTTGAAAACGGAGTATTGTAATGTAACACAATGCAGCAAAATTTGGCAGCATTTGACTTTTCTCTCTCCAACTAATTCAAATCCAAGGACATACAAACAAATACGTATGAATACAGATAAATCCAGAAAAATACAAAAAAATATAGAATATTCTCAAAATCATCAAAAACAACATATAATCAGAAAAGCCAAAAACATATAAATAACTTCAATGTTTCTTATACTTTACCTACTTACTCTTGTACTCTTGTGCTTACTTTTGTTTCTACTTACCTTGTTTTTACTTACTTCACTTTATTGATTATTTTTATCAATATCATTCAAAGTAAATCTCTTTTATTTTTCTTTTATTTTACTTAACATCAAGAACAAGAAGTCCCTTGGAGTATATACACTTCATTGTAGATTCCTTTTATTTTACTTTTCTTGGATTTTCGGAGTCCCCCAACCGTACTCTTACTTAAACCAGTAGAACCTTGCACTTCCCGAACCGACTTACCTTGTTTAAGTAAAGAAATTGCTTAAATACAGTGGGTCAAAATACCTCACAAACGTATGATGATTTTTACTTATTTTTGATGTAATTCCATAACAAATTGGCTCAATCATTTCAAATTTAAAATATAAAACCAACTATGTGTGCACTATTGTGTGCCAGAATTTTAAACTCAGATAAGTAGCTGAGGTCTATTAAGATACAGATACTTAACCTCGGTCTATTTGTGAGGTATTTTGACTTTATTAATATCTAGTTGATCCGCCCTTTTCAGCAATGACAGCTTGTATTCTTTCTGGCATACTGTCAATATACTTCAAGCATTGATCTTTAGTAAAGGAATTCCATTCCTTTTCCACTCTCTGCCATAGTTCCTGCATGCTTTTTGCTCTATTTTAGTACATACTTAGCTTCAGCTTAAGATGATACCATATATGCTCGATTGGACTCAAATCAGGACTTTGGGATGGCCAGTCATTAATATCACACATACTGTTATCTTCCATATACTGTTTTGTAGACTTTGATCGGTGTTTTGGGTCGTTGTCATGCTGAAAAATGGATGATTT